>NC_056730.1:151297354-151359854 GCF_019279795.1 Protopterus annectens
ATCTGTTTGGTTGACACCATTTGGTCAACAGAAATGGTCAAGATTGATGGTTCCAGATAAGGGATTATATTCACTTTCCCCATGGTCTGTGTTATCTTGGAGTTAGTCTATGTAATTAGTAGGGGGTGTGGGGCCAATTCCCCCTTATAGGTGGGTGCATAGGGGCTTGCCCCCTGCAAAAACACTTGCTGTTGGTTTAGCTCACTCTTGGGTAATCCTTAGAGCATCTGCACGACATGTTCATGTTCTGTATTTTGACATTAGTACATCAATATATTTCTTGTCAATGTTGTGCTCATCTGATGAGAAAAAAAAAAAAAATATATATATATATATATATATATGTGTGTGTGTGTGTATATATGTATATATATATATATATATATTTGCTTGCTACAGATCCCCCACCATGCCCCAAGATTCTCACTACTCCTTTCGAAACATACTGGAAAATATTAAGATACAACCAAATACCCTAATACTGGGTGATTTCAACTATCATGCCATTAACTGGGAAAACTACTCGTGTACCAACACCTTTGCCAGGGTCTATATTATAACATCGAAGTCTAAAAACCCCGAATGGTATAATATCGAACCTATTCAATCGAAACACTAGAAAACCGAACAGTCAGAATAGCAAATTTTTTCCCAGGGAAAATATTTGCTGTTCCGACAAACATACACACAACTCAAGCACACCAAAATAAATAATCCACACACATACACTTCACAAAACCCTACACTAAACCAGACATACACCACCGGCTATCCACTTACCTTAACCCAACCCTAACCCTAAGGTCCCTAACTATCGCACACTCACCTTACCCGCTTCCTAACCCTAACTCACCTACCCAACCCTAACCCTCACGTCCACGCAATCGCACATTTACCTGACCCGCACCCTAACCTTAACTCACCTAACCCATGCCGAATTGCACACTCACCTTCATTCGCACACTTACCTTAACCCGGTCCGTAACCTTCGGTCCACAATTAAGGAAATAGCGAAGCTGCAGAAACGGCCCACTGAATACTTTCCCTAGGAAAGTATTTGGTATTCTGCAGCTTCGCTATTTCAAGCATTCACTCTACTGGGTTTGATATTATAACATTCTAAGTTTTTAGACTTTGATGTTATAATATAGACCCCCTTTGCCCAATGTTTCTTGGAATTCATGAATTCCAACACCCTGGATCAACTAATCCCTAGTCCCAACAGGGGCTCCAATATCTTAGACCCGGTCATTAACAACATGGGAAATTGATGCTCCACAACTATGGTCACCCCCTCGTTGGTCAGGTTTGACCATAAGCTAATCACCCTTGACATCCACATCCTACCCCCACCCCCCAGTAAGGAAAGCTCTGCAAAAAACTTCTCCAAAGCCAACTTCGTGCTACTCAAGTCAGAAGTGACAAACTTCATAACACCCATGCAGACGGGAACTGAAAGTTCGACTGCTGAATCCTACACTAAGGCACTGTACGAGCACATCCACTCATGCATGAATCCAAAAAAAGGCAGCCAATCTGGTGGTCCCTTACCATAAACAAACTTTACAACAAAAGGAAGAAACTGTTGCAGAAAAGAGGAAAATCCCAGGATGTAAAAAACTCCCTTACCAGCTGCAGTAAGAAGCTGAGATCCCTCATAAAATCCTCCAAAGCTAGTTACGAAAATAAAATTGCCAAAAATTCCAAAGACAACCACAAGGCATTCTATAGCTATGTCAAGAATCTAAATGGCAATGCTCAGATCTGCTCTGAGCTACAAAAGAATGGCTTTAAATATACTGATCCTAAGGATATTGCCAATATCCTAGCAGATTGATTCAGTGCAAACTTCACCCCCTCTCACCCCCTAAAGGGCCCATCTCAATACCAAAAGATTGCCAAATTCCAGTAATAATGGCCACTCAGGTAAAAAACGCACTCTCCAAAGCTAAGAATACAGCATCTATGGGACCAGACGACATCCCAGGCTGTGTACTACACGAACTACAAAATGAACTGGCATCTCAACTAACGTCATGTTTAATCATAGCCTCGCCCCAGGCTTTGTGCCCACTGAGTGGTGCACAGCTACAGTTATCCCACTCCACAAAGGGGGATCCATCTTGGAACCCAGGAACTACTGCCCCATCAGTCTGATGAGCCTGATCTGCAAGGTCATGGAACGTATTCTCATGGAATTTATAAACAAAGACATTGGTAGCCTTCAAACACTGGACCCCACACAGTTTGGGTTTGTGAAGGGCCGATCTTGTCTCCTGAACCTGATTGACTTCTTCAAATCAGTCTCCAGAGCCATGGACAAGGGTAAGGTGGTCCACACAGCCTATCTGGACCTCGCCAAGGCCTTTGACACCATCCCCCACTCTGGAATCATAGATAAACTTACAAAGCTGGGCATTAATCCCTATGTCACTCGATGGGTTGCCAACTGGTGTACCAACAGAACCCACACTGTAAAAGTAGCCGACTCCAAATCCAGCTCCAGACAAGTGACAAGTGGAGTACATCAGGGTTCAGTCCTGTAACTGCTCTTGTTTGGCTATTGTTCTCTGTTTTCACAAATAACCTCAATAGCTCTACACAACATGCCACACTCATACAATATGAGGATGATTCAACCCTGATCTGCTCCGCCTCATCTCTTACCACCCTCATACACTCACTCAAGATACCTTTAACTCAGTAGAAAAATGGATATCAGGTATCCAACTAATTCTAAATCCCAAAAAGACAAAACTGCTACTATTTACCCCTAATAGATAAAAAAAAAACCCTCTCCTTTACCATAACAGCTAAGGATGGCACCACCATCTCCCCTTCTAACCACACCAAACTTCTGGGATTGAAATAGATAATAATCTCCACTTTGATGTTCACATCTTACATGCCATAAAACTAGCACACAAAAAACTAGGCTCCCTATACAGGCATAAGTCCTTTCTCTCACAAAAAGCAAAAGTCACTCTTGCAAAAAGCCACCTCCTCTCAACTCTATTATACACAACACCAATCTTTACCCAAATCAGACAATGTGACCTAGACAAACTAGAATCATGCTACAATAAAATAGCCAAGTTTGCTACTAACTCAACCTATAGAACCCATCACTGTGCTGCACTAAAATAACTAAAATGGCTTGAGCTACCACAGCTACTTAACTATCACCAGCTGGGCACAGCCTACAATATTCTCAAATATCCTGAAATAAAACCCTCATTATCCAACCTACTTACTGTCTATACTGCAAACCGGTACCTAAGATCCAGTGAAAAATCTCTCTTCTCCATCACCGAGGCTAACAGGGAAAGCGCTCTACTCCTACACCGTTGCCAGAAATTGGAACACTTTTCCCCTATCCATGTCCACTGCCCCGTCCACATCCATATTCAAAAACTCCCTCAAATCGCACCTTCTTAGTACCTGGTTATGCCCTTGTATCACATAACCCTACACATATTACTATTAACTCCCCAAACTCCTCTCTGATCACATGCTGTATCTCTGATCCCCTGTAGGCTTGGTCATCTGAAAGTGTACTTTTAACTGTAGAAACTTACTTGATATATTTTCTTCTCTTACCGATGTATAACTGACATTGTCTTTTTACCTATGTTCTATATCTTCTTTTACTTAGAGTGTTTTTATTAATATCTTGTTATATTACTATGCTCAGCATATATGATAATACCTGTTTTGTGTATTATGCTGGATGTACTGTAACTGACATTGTCTTTTACCTATGTTCTATATCTTCTTTTACCTGGAGTGTGTTATTAATTTCTTGTTATATTACTATGCTCAGCATACATGATGTAACCTGTTTTGTGTATTATGCTGGATGTACTGTATTTGTATAACTTGATGCTGGAGCTTTTCTCCCAGGGCCTCCGCTGAAAATGGACGTGGTCCAGTCGGAATTTCCTGGTTAATAAATGTAAAGTAAAATAAAATAAATAAATAAATCTATTTCTCTGAAGTACAGGCCAACACTAAGGGACTCTGGTTAACAAAGCTCGCAGATAACTGCAAACTGGGAGCCATTATCGAATCCCCAAATGGATATTCTACTAAAGGGCCTTACAGAAACAGATGCTTGGTGCCAGAGCCATGGGCTCAAGCTCAATGCCAAGAAATGTATAGTTATCCCCTTTGGGAAAAAACATGTACCCGTGAAATACCACATAGGTGGCAGTACACTAAACACTGAAAAGAGACTTAGGGACACAGGTGGACAGTAGTCTCACATTCGATAACCACATCACCACAACAGTCAAGAAATCCTTCTATGTGGTACACCTCATCACTAAGGGCTTTTCATCCAGAAAAAAGGAGGTCATTGTCCCACTGTACTCATCCCTCATTAGACCCATTATAGAATACAATGCCCCATTTGGTATGTACCTCTCAAGACATCTGCAACAACTGGAAATGCCACAGAAATACCTCACTAAAAGAATCACAGGCCTAAAGCAGATGTCCTATGCTGACCATCTAAAAAAACTCCAGGTATACTCTGTCGCATATCGTCTACTCAGAGGCGATCTCTGCTTAACATACAAGGCCATGTCAAACCCAGAGCTGTTGGACATTCTACACTTAAAGAAATCCCAATCCCTCAGAGACACACGCTCCAGGGATCTAAACCTTGTCATCACAATGAACAAAACATGCTGAAGGGATAAGTTCCTGACCCGGAGACGCCCCAGACTCTGGAATAGACTGCCCATACATGTCAAGCAGAGCGCCTCTTTGGCCCTCTTTAAAAGGAATCTTGATGACTGGATGGGAGATAGGAAATTCACCCTGGGGATCCCTCAGTCACCCTGCTAGACAGGTGGCCAGGGAAGTAAATACTGTGGGAAGAAATAGCCAGGGAATTGTTATGGCTGGGCTTGTATAGGCCCTAGGGCTGATAGCCTAGTACCAACCTATGAACCTATGAACCTATATATATATATATATATATATATATATATATATATATATATATATATATATATATATATATATATATAAAATATATTTCTATATATGTATATATATATATATATATATATATATATATATATACACACACACATAATGATATATCATAAAATATTTACATAATTCTAGCAAAATATAAAAATATAAACAAGCTAAACCAAACCAGCTTAATTTCCATGTATATTGTAAAGTTAGAAAAATGCAATAGAAACATCAAACTAAACATAAAATACCCCCCAAAACCATAACTCAGCTATACTGCACCTTAAAACACTAAATGCAACCAAAAGTATAACTATAATATAAAAAATACAAACAATCTCTGGCAAACTCTCCCATTCACCTCAACAGCAAAAAAATAAAAAAATAACAAAGTAATCAAACATACAAGATCCCAAAAGATGCGCCTCTAACCAGCCAACACAGTGTCTCCCACCTAAATCAAACTCAGAACATATGATTATATCAACAACAATTAAAAAACTAAAGACTAATAATGCTTCACTATGAAAAAAATCACCCAATCAGAACACAGGAAAATGAGTATACAAAAATTAAAAATAAAATAAATCAGTTTTACAAAATCCAAGTACAAATACAATACTATAACAAAATATAGTAATAAATATTTTAAAATACCAAATATCTTGAATCCTTGCCTCAGGGAAACATTCTGCACTGAAACATGCTGAAAGTGAAACTTGACCTAAGGTATTCCAATACTACCATACCTCATCAATTTGGAAAACCAAAGAAGACTACAACAAAGCCTACCTTCTTCTTCTTTTTCTTTCAACTGTTCCCGTTAGGGGTTGCCACAGCGGATCATCTGTTTCCATTTCCTCCTGTCCTCTGCATCTTGCTCTGTCATACTAACCATCAGCATGTCCTCTCTCACCACATCCATAAACCTTATCTTAGGCCTTTCCTCCTTTCCTCTTACCTGGTAGCTCCATCCTTAGCATCCTTTTCCCAATATACCCAGCATCCCTCTTCAGCACATGTCCAAACCAATGCAATCTCGCCTCTCTGGTTTTGTTTCCAAACCATCCAATCTGAGATGACCCTCTGATATACTTATTCTTAATCCTCTCCATCCTTGTCAAACCTAGTGCAAATCTTAACATCTTTAATGCTGCCACGTCCAGCTCTGACTCCTGCATTTTTGTCAATGCCACCATCTCCAACCCATATAACATAGCTGGTCTCACTACTCTTTTGTAGACCTTCCCTTTCACTCTTACTGGTACCCGTCTGTCACAAATCACTCCTGACACTATTCTCCACCCACTCCATCCTACCTGTACTCTTTTCTTCACCTCTCTTCCACACTTGCCATTACTCTGAACTGTTGAGTCCAAGTATTTCAACTCATCCACCTTCACCACCCTGCATCCTCACCATTCCTCTATCCTCCCTCTCATTCACACACATATATTCTGTCTTAGTCCTGCATGCTGACCGTCATTCCTCTCCTCTCTAGAGCATATCACTACCTCTCCAGGGTCTCCTCAGCCTGTTCCCTACTCTCACTATAGATCACAATGTCATCTGCAAACATCATAGTCCATGGAGACTCCTATCTGATCTCTTCTGTCAACCTGTCCATCACCATTGCAAATAAGAAAGGGCTCAGAGCTGATCCTTGATGTAATTCCACCTCCACATTAAATGCATCTGTCACTCCCACCACAGACCTCACCACTGTCATACTACCCTCATACATATCTTGTACCACTCTTACATACTTCTCTGCAACTCCTGACTTCCTCATACAATACCACAACTCCTTACCTGCTGCAAATATTTCCCCACTCGGTCCCCCTGTCTAGCCAATCGGTACAGGTCCTATTCTCCGTCTTTAGTGTTCCACCTTTCATACAGCTCTCCATACGCCTTATCCTTAGCCTTCACCATCTCTCTGTTTGCCATGCACCTCAACTGCTTATACTCCTGTCTACTTTCTTCATCTCTCTGACAACTGGACTTCTTCGCTAACCTCTTTCTCTGTATACTCTCCTGTACTTCTTCATTCCACCACCAGGTCTCCTTGTCCTCCTTCCTCTTTCCAGATGTCACACCAAGCACCTTTCTAGCTGTCTCCCTTACCAGCTCTGCTGTAATTACCCAGCTATTTGGTAATTCTTCACTGCCACCCAGTGCCTGTCTTAACTCCACATCACAATCACCCTTTTTCAGCTTCCACCCCCTCCTCCTATTGTTGATCACCAGCATCATCCTACAGACCACCGTTATATGCTGCCTAACTACACTTTCCCCCATCACCACTTTACAGTCTCCATTCCCCTTCAGACTGACCCTCCTGTCTAGGATATAACTCACCTGTGTGCTTCTTCCTCTACTCTTGAACATCACCCTATGCTCCTCTCTCGTCTTAAAATACGTAGTCACCACAGCCATGTCCATCCTTTTCGCAAAATCCACTACCATCTGACCTTCTGCATTCTTCTCCTTAACACCATACCTACTCATCACAACAAAGCCTGCCTACACCACAAAAGTCCAAAACTGCAACCAAGTTAAATGAAACAGAAAATTTTAACAAAAATAAATAAACAGGTATCAATATTATGGATTATAGTATATGAAAGAGAAATCCCATTTGATTACCTGTTCATTTACTCATTCATTACCTACTTCACACTGCATCAATTTCAGGATTATGAGGAGCCTCAGCTTATCCTGACACTCACTGGGTGCAAGGCAGAGAAAATAGAAATGAACAGCATGCAAATCTGGGGTATGAAATACCTGTTTTGGTATTTTATTATCATGTTGATAACAAAACGAAAACTACTAATTACTGTAAGAGGGGTCTTTCTTGGAAAGAGACAGATAAGGAGAAGGAGGGAGACAAGAGAAAGCACACATCTTTAATTGCTCAGAGATTGGTCTTTATTCTTATGCACTTGCAGTGATTTGGCTTGATTTCTTCAATTCATTATTATATGGATCTGACTAGGAGGGTCCCATCCCCCAACATTTAAATAAAGGTAACACACATACAGCCATTGTTTATGTATGTGTAACTAGTTCTCAGAGGAATGGCAAATCTGGTCCAGTTATAAAAATGTATTTCTTGGTGGACAGACTGAACTGTTGTTAGGACCAGATCATCATGAAAAACAAGACCAGATATTCTAAAATACCTCTCAACTGTCCAGATTATTGCCAAAAATATGAGGCAAAAATCTGAACATTCCTCAAAAATCCAGACAGTTGAGAGGTATGCACAGTTTATGCTTTATTCAGTTGGAGTTCGTTCTACTGTTCCATTATCTCGTAAAACACATTTCAGTTCTCATGTTTTTGCTTTATTGAAAAGCAATAAAAATTGCATGTAAAATGATTGTGCCTGCTACTGGTGATATGCATTGGGTTTCATATACTCTCACAACAACGAAACTAAAGTATTACCACCATGTAAAAGTATATGTTGCTATGCTCCATGCTGAAACTGCTATAGCCAGAGAACTGCACAGAGCATGCAAGTTACAGAATTCTCCAAGATACACTGTGCATAGGGTGTAATTTCTAGTAATTGTACCCAGACTGTTGTTATACTAATAGTTTTACATGTTATCCAGGCCTAAGAAGGTACAACCGACTAAATTTTGGAATTAATTCAGTAGGAGAATTATTCCAGAATGTAACACAGCAAACCTTGCAAGGCATACTAGCTCTTAAAAATTTAAGTGATCATATTATAACATACAGCAAGACACAAAAGAAGCCTGGAATTTTATCCTGAAAGCAATAGTCTAGTGTTTAAGAGTGTGGACTGACATTAATCCAAAGTAATTGTGATTAAAAAAAAGTCAAGACTTGAGGTGTATGGCTTTGTATTCTTCAAAAATAGCATTTCATCAACCCTACAAAAGTAATTACCATTGGGCAGTCTCCACAACAGCAGACCCCACAGCTATCAGAAGATTACTTAGTATGACTAATTATTGCCACAATGTTATAAGCAAATTACCGGCTGATCTGCCCCATGGCTGCAAAAGTTTCTGGCTACTCTCTGGGATTATCAATTCTGATTTGTAATGCCTAAAAAACTCACCTTTCACATTAAAAGACTCTCAAGATGAGGTTTCAAGATGTGGGCCTGCTGAAAATCCAGGAACCATAACTGCAATCTTCAGTATAGCAGAACTGGAAATGTGAATGTGGGGAAAAACATGCTAAGTCTAACGTCGTGCCATGTCAGTGTATTCTGTAAAGTAACCGCAGAGTTGGCATGTGTAAATACCAGAGGTGTGGCAGAGTAGAGTCCCCTTTGTTAGGCGGTACAAAAATGTTGTAAAGGAATAACAATTTTCTGAATTTGCTGTTTTTTTATTACAATCACAATTTCTTTTTCAGAGTGGAAGGATTCATAGCATCAAATCTCACACTTCTGCAAGTGCCTACGTCAAAAATCCCTCCATTTCAAACATAAGGCTAGTGCATGTGAGTCACATGCCATTTGACTTTGCCTTGCTTATTTTAAGCCGTCAAGAATGGTCCATGGACTCAGAGATGTTACATCACAAAACAATGATCAACTTAGAAAAAAATAAACTATGCTCCTATTCAATGAACTCTAAAAACAACGAAGAATAGCAAATAGGACTAAAAAAATGAACAATGGCCCATGGAGCACTATAAACAACACAACACCTTATACATCGTTTTTCTGGGAAGCATGGTGGTGTTTTAGTTAAGGTTTCTGACACACAGCTCCTAGGGCTTGTGTTCAGTCCTGAATGCTGATCACGCTGAATGTGGAGTCTGTTTTCCCTATTACCTCTGTATTTTTTCCTGCTATCTGAGTGAAACTATATGACTCAACACTACTTGACCCAAATTGACCACAATGCACATTTTCCAAAAAGTACAGCATATCCTTATTTTTACATTAGGACAAGTACCTATATAATGCCTAGTGATGGTTGTTTCCCCCAACTCTTCTTTACTAATATACCACAATCACTTTGCTAATATACTCTCTGTCTCTCTGTCTGAGGTCACATAATCATGTTTTAAGGAAAATACACTGGTTTCTGTGCAAAACCAAATATTTATCTCTTATTCCAATGTCGTATGACTGTGGAGTGAGAATATATTAGCAGACTGAATGTGCTAGGGACAGAGGGGAGCTTGTCCTATGCAAAAAGTGCTTTGAGTCAAACAGTTTTCAGTCATTTGGTTTCAGTCTAATGTCATGAAACATAACTTGCTTTCCTCTATAGACCCTGTTTCCATTATTCCATTATAGCTCTCAAAAAGCATGCTGGTTGATTGACTGCTGTAAATCTTCATTGTACATACTACATTTACCATTTTCATTGTGGCCCTGATTGTGGTTGAAAATATCCAAACCGGGCCGCTTTGCGTATCTAGTTAAGAAACTGAGATACTCTGGGGAATTTAAGCAAACATTTATATATTTTAAGTTCAATAGAGTGTCACTGTGGTGTATTCAATGGACTGAGTTGTCTTGCCTTAGCTAATGCTCTTTGGGAGCGGGGAGGTGCATGACGTAAGGGCTGTGAGACAGGAAGGATGTTGGTTGTATTGTACGTTGGTTTGTCAATAAAGTTTGGAGTTGGTAGCAACAGCACACAGTTGTCCCGCGTCTTCTTTCTTAAGTAAAAGAACACGACATGGTGTCAGAAGTGCTGTGTGGCTGTGCCTGGGTTTGCTGAACACTTGCTGAAGACCGTACGAGTGGCCTAGTGACGTGGGGAGCGGACATGTCGGACGAAGAGAATGGTCGGCAGCCGCGAGCTAGAATTAACATGGCGGCTAGCGCTCCTAATGCTACGTTTAGCATTCAGCCGCCGGAGCCTTTTGATTTCTCCAAACCTCATGAATGGACACGATGGATACGCCGTTTTGAACGGTTCCGTCAGGCCAGCAATTTATCTTCAAACCCAGAAGGGAACCAGGTGAACACCCTGATATACTGCATGGGTGATGAGGCAGACGATGTCCTGAGAGGCCTCAAGCTAACCGAGGCAGAGCATCAGGAGTATGCCAAAGTGAAAGACAGCTTCGAAAGATTTTTTATTGTCAAAAAGAACATTGTTTATGAACGGGCACGATTTAACATGCGAAACAAGAACTGAATGAGACTGTTGATGCTTTTGTTACTGCTTTGCATGCTTTAGCTGAACACTGCAATTATGGGACGCTGCACGATGAGCTCATAAGAGATAGAATTGTTGTGGGTTTGGCTGACACCAGACTGTCCGGCGGATGCAGATGGAAAAAGAGCTGGACTTGGAGAGAGCTGTAAACATGGCCAGACAGTCGGAGGAGGTTAAGAAGCAGCAGACGGCTTTGAGGTGCGACAGTAGTGCCCTGCAGTATAACGTGAACGCTGTGCAGACACCACTTGACACCAAGCGCCGGCCGGAGACCTCGAAAGGTTGGGGCAAGTCCTTGACACCGATTTTTCAGCGACAGACGCAAAAGGGTAAAGACGCTCCGATTTCGCAGTGTTACAGGTGTGGGGGCCCATTTCATCATAAACTCCTATGCCCGGCGACCGCTGCAAGATGTCGCCGTGTGGGAAGAAGGGCCACTACCAGCGAGTCTGCAGGCAGATTAAGGCGGTGCAGTGTATCGAGGAGGACGAGGAGCTTGAGAGCGTGAAGAACAGGGCTTCTTCCTTGGTTCTGTCTCCTCCGGGAACCATTCCTGGATTGTGGAGGTTCAAATAGAGGGCACATCTATGACTTTCAAGCTTGACACGGGGGCGGATGTTACTGTTATTTCCAAGTCAGACCTGGATAACTTGTTCAGTGGAAAGAACGCTCCTGTGCTCCAGCAGCCGGAGAAACCCTTGTTGGGTCCTGGAGGGACGCCACTGGAGGTTACAGGATCCTTGGAGCTTCAGCTTGGTTATGGACAAAGACAGACATGCGAGAAAGTGTATGTTGTTAAAGGACTCCGCACGCCGCTTTTAGGTCTTCCTGCTATTTTGGGGCTGGGGCTCCTGAAGCGGGTTGACACTATCACCATGGAGTCTTTGAAGACCTCTTACCCTGAACTGTGCTCTGGGTTGGGGGTAGTGCAGTGGAAATACCACATAAAGCTTCAGCCAAATGCGGTGCCATACTCTTTGAAGACCCCCAGGAGGATACCCCTACCATTGATGGGGAAAGTGAAGGAGGAGTTAATGAGGATGGAGACGCTGGGTGTCGTTACCAGAAAGGAGGAACCTACTGACTGGTGTGCAGGCATGGTTGTCGTCCCAAAGAAAGACAGTAACAGACTGAGACTATGTGTAGACTACACTAAGTTAAATGAATACGTATGCAGGGAGAGGTTCGTGCTGCCCTCGGTTGAGCAGAGTCTTGGGATGCTTGCCGGGGCGAAGGTGTTTAGTAAACTGGATGCCAATATGGGATTCTGGCAAATTCCTTTGTCAGAGGAGTCGGCTGCTTACCACATTCATAACCCCCTTTGGGCGTTTTTGCTTCAATCGCCTTCCCTTTGGCATTAACTCTGCACCCGAACACTTTCAACGCATGATGGCAGAGGTCATTGAAGGACTAGAGGGTGTGATTTGCCACATGGACGACGTGCTGGTCTGGGGTCGTTGCCAGGAGGAACACGATGCCCGGCTTCATGTGGCATTAAAGAGACTGGAAGAGGCAGGCATTACGCTGAATGTGGGGAAATGTGACCTGTCAAGGAGCAAAGTGACCTTCTTGGGCCATGTCATCACAGATTCTGGCATAAGCCCAGACCCAAGGAGGACCGCGTCCATCACGGAGATGGAAGCACCTGCTACAGTAGGAGAACTCAGGAGTTTCCTGGGCATGGTGAATCAGGTGGGAAAGTTCATCCCTCATTTGGCTGAGAGGGATAGGGTTCTGAGAGACTTATTATCAAAAAAGAACAGCTGGTACTGGGGGGGGGATCAGGAAAAGGCATTCAACGACTTAAAAGATGCGATCACCTCACCTCCAGTTTTGGCTGTATACGACCCGAATAGGGATACGAAGGTTTCTGGATGCATCATCCTTTGGGTTAGGGAGCGTGCTGCAGCAACAATGGGAGGACGGCTGGAGACCTGTGGCATACGCATCAAGGTCACTCTCACCTACAGAGCAAAGATATGCCCAGGTTGAGAAAGAGGCTCTAGCATCTACCTGGGCATGTGAACGCTTCAGAGATTACCTATTAGGTAAATCGTTTTGTCTAGAAACTGATCACAAACCCCTGGTTTCATTGCTTGGAGGTCAGGCGCTGGATCTTCTACCGCCTAGAATCCAACGCTTCAGGATGAGACTGATGCAGTTCTCATACACAGTGCAGTACGCTCCAGGAAAATCACTGTGGGTGGCAGATGCCTTGTCACGTTCTCCACTTAAAACCAGGCTAACACTGGAGGAAACAAAGTTGATGGAGGACACGGATATCTACGTGAACAGTATTGTGGAAAACATGCAGGTGAAGCCATCCTTCCTCCAGACACTACGGGAACAGCTGAAAGCAGACAGTGTGTGTGTGCGGGTTATGGACTTGTGCAGTCAGGGGTGGCCGCTGTATGCGAACCAGGAACCCTTACTGAAGAGCTACTGGCCAGATTGTTCTACACTAACAGTGAAAGATGGGTTGCTGTTAAAAGACTCACGCCTTGTTATCCCCTCTGCCATGCGTAATGAGGTGTTGTTGAAATTACATGAGGGACATCAAGGCATTGTGAAGTGCAAAGCCAGAGCCTGCCAGACTGTCTGGTGGCCTGGGCTCAGCCAACAGATAAATGACATGGTTTTGGGATGCAGGACGTGCATCTCAGAGAGAAGGAATCATCCTGAGCCCCTCATCCCAACTGAATGTCCTGACAGACCATGGCAAAGAGTGGGCACGGATTTATTTGAACTAAAAGGACATACTTATCTTCTTGTTGTGGATTACTTATCCAGGTTTCTGGAGATCGCATTGTTGAAACATAGCAAATCCAACGAGGTCATCACCCACCTAAAGTCTTTCTTCGCTCGCCATGGTATCCCAGAGGTCCTCGTGTCTGATAATGGACCTCAGTTTTCAGGGCAGTCTTTTGCGGACTTCGCAACTGCTTATGGCTTCGAGCATGTCACAAGCAGCCCCAGGTTCCCGCAGAGTAACGGGGAGGCAGAACGTGCGGTTCAGACCGTGAAGAACCTGCTTAAAAAAAGTGTCGATCCGTACATGGCTCTTCTGGCATACAGGACAACGCCACTGCAGAATGGTTATAGCCCTGCGGAACTTCTCATGGGACGTCGGTTGCGGACTTCTCTTCCGATTCATCCTTCACAGTTGGACCCTGTGCTGCCTGACTGGAGAAGGCTCGTGGGGAGAGAGGAGGAGAAGAGGGTGTATAATGCGGCAAACTACAACAGACGCCATCGGGCAAGGCCGCTGGGTGATGTGTTGCCCGGTGACCAGGTGTGGGTGACAGATATGAAGACCCCAGGTACTGTAGATCAGAAACATTACTCGCCGAGGTCATTTAAGATAGACGTGCCCCAAGGGACTGTGCGGAGAAACTGTGTGCATCTGATTCCCTTACCTGAGCCTGAGTGTAAATCTAACCCTGTGGGTCAGGAAAGTGTGTTAAGTAAGACCGTTGAGGCCTTGCCATCTTGCAATGGCCTTCCCCCGGAAACCCGGGTACATAGTGATGTTGTGAGGACCAGATCAGGAAGAATTATTAACAAGCCGGACCGATTGGATCTGTAGAGATCAGTCTGTAAATAGCAATGTCATTTGTGTTATAGTAATCCGAACATGGCTAAGTGAGCATTTCGTGTCAATGTACCAAGTTCGTAGTGAAGACGAAGAAATTGAAAAGATCTGGGTTTTGTAATAAGTGAAAAGGGGCTTTTTAGAAAAGGAGATGTGGTGTATTCAATGGACTGAGTTGTCTTGCCTTAGCTAATGCTCTTTGGGAGCGGGGAGGTGCATGACGTAAGGGCTGTGAGACAGGAAGGATGTTGGTTGTATTGTACGTTGGTTTGTCAATAAAGTTTGGAGTTGGTAGCAACAGCACACAGTTGTCCCGCGTCTTCTTTCTTAAGTAAAAGAACACGACAGTCACAAGAAATATTTTAGCCTTGCTAAACCCACTCCTATTATCATGCAACAGTTAATTTATAAACGTAGAGGCATGTGCTCTCAGATCAACTAGTCAAATTAAGTTTATTTTTGACCGAGAGAGATAAATGGAAACAAAAAATGCATTCTTCAGGAAAAAGAATGCATTTAATAAAAGCTGACCTCATTCAGTCCACAAATCCCTGGTGGTTCAAATTCAGTCTTTGTTCTGTTACAAATTTCTTCACACCAAAAGGTTATTGTAGCTTTCTTTAAGTGCAAATCCCAGGAGGAGGATGGCTGGCAAGCTTGCTTTTTTGAGTCCACAGCTCCACCTTGTTTAACCGACAGTTTTACTTGCTTCCCAAAGTAATGTCCACAATCACTTATTAATCTCCATGTTTTAACTCAGAATTCCTGCCCTAAACCCTAGGGTTCTTCTTGAGTACCTCAGAATGTCCTCAGGCACAGGAATACTAATGCCTTCTCTGGCTCTACTAACTGCAGTTTTTCAGCTTCTCTTTCTAAATAAACAACGCAACAATACACTCAGTGGAAACACTTCCCCCACTCTGGGCCCCAGCCTTAGTCGTTCTTCTGACCCATTCATTGGTCTGTTTATGAGTAGCATTGGAGAAGTACCTCAGTTCTTCACTCAAGCTGTACCTTGCATCATTAACTGGCTCCTTGGAAGACATTACGTCACAAAATGAATACAATTAAAATAAAAAACTTTAAGAAACTTTGCTGACTGCAAGATCATTGTGATACTGTCTGTTGATGGCATTACATTTTAAAAGGCC
Source organism: Protopterus annectens (assembly GCF_019279795.1). Classification (NCBI taxonomy): domain Eukaryota; kingdom Metazoa; phylum Chordata; order Ceratodontiformes; family Protopteridae; genus Protopterus; species Protopterus annectens. Next base: position 151,313,260 of record NC_056730.1, read on the forward strand.
TATGTTTGATTATATTTGTATGACATAGTGCTGTGTGTCTAACACTCCCTTAAGGCTAGCATATGGGCCCCACTGAAAAGGGGCCTTTGTGCCCAGCAAGACTTCTCCCAATTAACAAATGTAAAATAAAAATAAAATAAATAAATAAAATGTGAGTTAGATGTCATGTGACTCTGCTTTGCTTGGGTAGTTGCTGCCACAACACTAAGGAGTATGGTTGCATACTCACTAGCTCCTGTGTGTTACTCTACTTATTCTTTAGTTGTAGGCCCCTACAAAAATAATGAATCCTCAAACACCAAATATATCTTGTATGTAATGCAGAAAAAACAAAGGAGGATCCAGACCATGGCTGCTAAAAACATATATAAATGTAATCCAAAGTGAGCGTTTTCATAGATCAAGGCTACTTCATCAGACAAAACTTACATCAAATGTGCAGGTTATATACCATCAAGCTGAGCTCACTTTGGATTAAATTTATATATGTTTTTAGCAGCTGTGGTCTGGAGCCTCCTTTGCTTTTTCTGCATTGTATTCTTGTTTTTGGAGGTTTGCCTACACCACTCCATCTGCATTTGCTTATATCTGGTAAGTGATCATAAGGACCATAAGGTCACCACAATATCAAAATGAGGCACTTTCTTGTTCACACTCTTCAGTAATCTGTGCGCCACCAATTACCTGGCATTCACAACTGTGAGAATATGGAATCAAAAGCTGCAATAAAACTGCAACCATACATAATCCAATACCAATTTCATTAATAAAATTATCCCCTAAAATAAGTAGAACTCAAAGAAATGAATAAAAAGTCATTAAAAAATTAAGAAAACAAGGTACCAAAATTCCATCTTTCAACAGAATTCCACAATTTGTCTGAAAGAAACAAAAATATTAGCACTCTCCAACCTCTACAACCTGCCATTTGGTCCATATCAGAATGTCAGTAGAAGGAAACAAGCCAAAACAATCAAAAACAATCTAATGTTTAGTTCAGTAAACAACTTACTTACTTTTAAGTAAGGAAATTGAGTGAAATGCCACAGCTCAACTTCATAAGTCATAAAATGACAAACTTCAAATAAAACAGCTATAATATTCTTCAAAATATCAATTTTTCATGCAGCAGATGCAATAAATTTGGCACAGATTTCATTCTACCATAACATTGCAAACATCGTAGCTTCTTCAAGGTAATTTGGCCAAAAGTTAAAAGCAATGCACAAAGAATTTTAATCTTTAGAGCATTGTATTAGGACAGTCATAAATGTGTTAATAAGCCCAACTTACAACTTGTCTCCATCTGACAAGTGATTGTTTAGTTAATGTACTTAATACATTTAGTCTTGAAGAACAGCAGTTTGCTTTAGTTGCATTTAAAGATAAAGTATAGCAGTATTGTGAACCTGAAAGGAATTTGTAACATGCCATCTACTTTTTCACTAGAAAACAGGGTTTGCAACTGTGCCTAATGGATAAGTCATTGCCTTCCTAAGAAAATAGGATTTGCAACTGTGCCTAATGAATAAGGCATTGGCCTCCTAAGCCAGGGATGGTGGGTTTGAGTCCCATCTGGGGTGACATAATCTTTATTTCCCTGCAACTGCCTCATCTTTGGAACAGGCTACCAATTCATGTGAAACAGAGCACATCTATGACACTGTTCAAGAGGAACCTGGATGAGAGTATAGGGCACCATAAATTCTTACTAGGGATAATTAACACAGCCCTCCTGGGCATGGGCAGTCATCACTAAATGCAATCTTGTTTATTGACTGGTACTTCTACAGTATTACATTGGGTTAAAACGGCTAGGCTTAAAATGACCTCCAGGTCGATAGCCTAGTAATCTCCCATGAGCCTATGATCCTAGAATCCTATGTATTGATGAATGTGTGACTGAGTTAAGGTACACAGCAAAACACGTGAGCATGGCAATTTGCATAACTCATAAAGCAAGGTGTAAAATATAGTCTGGATCTGATGCGACACTAGAAAAAGCTGTGAATGTTTGTAGGACAGCACAGGTAACCAGTATTCAAATAAAACAGCCTGCAAAAGACTTGGCTGTCTGTAAAATTAAATAAAAGATAAAGCATATTGCTGATAGAGCAGTACTGTAATAGCAAAGCAAAATGTAAGAATTACTAGTAATGTGCCAATAAAGACAGTTTCATTTATTCATGAATCTGAGGATGCAACTGGAACTGATAAGTGATCAGTTCAGCAAGCATTGTTTAGCTCAATTTGTGGTTATCAGGACAGCAAAAATCCATATCCAAATTTTAACAAAAAATGCCAGAAATGTGAGCAAGCTAAACATTTCCCCATACATGCAGGTCTAGAAAGAAAAGATTGAAACCTATTTGCAAATACCTGAAACACATAAAATTAACAGCTTTGTAAACAGTTTACTATTTAAATTGATACATCTAAGAAAATTATCTGCTTGTGAATGCAAAAGTTCTTTACTGAGCTCATAAATGCAACAGTTTGCCAAGTAAAGTTGCTGAACTGAAAACATCGGTGTATAAATAGTGCACGTACCCTACTTAGACACTGGGGTTGAACATAGCAGCATTACTGAAAGTTTATTGAGACAAACTGGGCCTGAAAATTTTATTTTCTATGTCAAATGCCTCATTCTTGACATTCTGAGCCTAAACTGAAACCACTGGATTAAATAAATGTCTGCAGTGTATACAAAAGTAAAGAGTACAATTTAGTTCAAGTCATGTCGGTTAAGCAATCTAAAGTACCTGGCACATCTGCATGTGAAATATTGAATGTGATTATGTGAATTCAGTATGCTGATGCAAAAACAACGCTCTAGAAGTTTCAGTTCAGTAAAAGACAATGATTTGCACTATCAAAGAGTCAAAGATTCCCACAATCACAGAGGTAATGATTCATGCTGTCACACTGCTATCTGGAATTTTGTAAATAATTCTATGTCATTTGTGAATATTGATATGCTTTATACAGAACTCTATGTTATGTACTGAGCTAAAATGTAACCACAGCATGCCCTGCTGGCTTAGAATAGAAATGTATATAAACTATTGTAATTGTGTAACTGTATATGTTTTAACAGTAGAAACTGGGACATAAAAGGTTAACTTGCAAAACTTCAAGAAAATAAGTTGAAATTTAATTGTTTTATGATTGTGCTATAAAAGTTATCTCTGCGTTTTGGTGTAGCAGATATGTCTAGAGCTAGAAGTTTTTTGTATTGTCTTGGAAGAGAAGTTATTAAGATTTGAGATGCAGAAGTGTTTTCTTGTTTTACGAGTTTCAGGATCTGCAAACATCTGAGAGATGTGCATTTTTCACAGAGAGATACTAAAAATGCTTGTACTTTCTGACAATGGTGGTATCTTGGGAACTAAAGTCAGGTGACAAAAAGTGATGTCATCCAAGCTTACCCAGCAGTAATATTTGATATTAATTTAAGAGAGAGACTGGGCATTTTGTATTTTGTCTTGGACCTAACAAGAACACCCACTCATCATCACATCTACACTTGCCTTGTTGTAAGTAAGTTTTTTAGGGCATAGTAACTCTTTTAGATATAGTGGTAATATAGTAAAGATTAGCTTAAATGTTTTCTGTATTTATTTGAGACTGTTCTGCAATGTTGTTTTCAATATTTCCTGTGATTTGAACTCTGAAGTCACTGTGAATACATATTTAGTATTGTCTTGTTCTTTTATTATTTATTATTAAATATATTTAAACCTATCATTGTGGCTGATATTTGTGAGACATATTTAAGCTCTGAGAATACTTGGTTATGTATTTGGTGAAATTGTACAGGTCACTCCTAAATAGCCTTGCTCTTGGTCAGACTACCCATTTGGATTAATAGTAACATTACACAGTAGGATTGGACACCCTTTGCTATGGGCCTTAAAAGTAGCTGATAAGAGTGGTTGGTGGCAGTGGAAACTACCTTATAGTCTGGGCAGAAGGGGACATAGCTAGTAAACCTGTGCCAGCCTTTCCCAGGAGTATGAGTGTGTTTGTATCTAAATCAAACCTCAAAGTGTGTGTGTGTGTGTGTGTGTGTGTGTGTGTGTGTGTGTGTGTGTGTGTGTGTGTGTGTGTGTGTGTCAGCTACTTGGGCAGGGACACAAAGCACTGGTTGGATGGAGAGGGTGTTGGAAGTTTTGGCTTGGCCACTCAGCTGAGAACTCAACCCTATCGCTGTGCCAGTGGGAATGCTTACTGAGGATCTAGAGAAAGAGGGAGAAACCAGCCCCAGACTGACTGTGGTCTCTGTGTGCCCTTAAGGGAAATTGTACTTTACTGTGTATGTACTTGTAATGCTCCCAGTGTGTACACACCACACTGTTGCCAGTGGTGAGGACTGAGGCTCCTTGATTACTGGGCCAGTGCAGGGGCATCACACATGCATTAATAGAAAAATTGGTTCACACCTTTTCTAATTTGCATGCAGCAAAGAATGTGATAACCTCAGGAACAAAGTACAGTGTGCAGAGATGTGGAATCACAAAGCAAATGTAAAATAATGAAAGCAAATGTTAGATTTCATATATTGAGCACTATGCTATACCATCTACTGAACTTATCAAGTGCATATGTGAATTTTTTCTTCTTCATGCTAAGAATGACTTAGAGTTACAGATACATTGAAAAATGTGATTCTGACTGGATGGCCAAACGCTAAGGGGGAAAAAACTGCATTATCACAACAAATCTATGACATTTAACAATAAAATTCTTGAATCACAAAGACTAAGTGTGGATCCAAGAGATTAATCGTGCAAAACCAGCTATGTGGTCTTAATTTAAAGAGAACACGTAACGGATACTTGGGAATAATTTGTAAAGAATGAGTGTGTGATGTTATGTTTTGGCCAGAAATGTCCTAATAGACTGGACCATTTGTAAAAAACTGCCCAAACTGCAAGAAGTGCCACAAAATGTATTGATTCTCTATAACATTCCAGATAAAACATAAACTAAAGTTGCTTCAGATTTATTCCTGTTCAAAGAATGTCAGTATCTCATATGCACTGACTACTGTTTCAAAACTCTGAGAATATCAAGTCAAAATACAGCTCTTCACAAACTGTCATAGTATGGATGAAGTCAGTGTTTTCTTGACATGGTATTCCTTGCATAATCATTACAGATAATGGTCCACAATTTGGAATTCAGTTTGATATTTCAAATGAGTTTCAGAATATCACATTTTCACCACAGTATCCTCAGTCAGATAGGCAGGTTGAGGAGGTTATCCAACCTATGAAGAATATCATGAAAAATTGTATTGTCATCTTAAAACAGGGCTAGTATGTTGCAGTTGTTATATAACAAAGTACTCCACTTCAGATCATCGGACTTCATCTTCACAAATATTGATGCGAAGGAAAATAAGAACAAAGTTAGCAGCATCTTCTATCTGGCAGTTAGCACAGAGTAGAAATCTCTGAGCTGTTACACATAGTCAAAGAGTGCAAGATTTGATTCCTGCCAACTATGTATATCCGCTGTGTAACTCTGAGCAAGCTATTTAACCAGACAGCGCCCCTTGATTTTTCCTAAAAATGGGCACTTTGTCCACTGGGATTATTCAGCTAACAGATAAAATAAATAAAACTACTTCAATAAACTACATAAAAATACTTCATGCAAAACAAATGCTAAATGTCTATTCTTCAAAGTTCAAAATTCAGAGAAAACAAAAGTTCTACTTCAGTATATCAGCTAAGACATTACCCAACCTGAGACTAGAAGAAATACTCCAAATTCAGAATCGAGTTGATAAACATTTGGAGCAATAAAAGTCTGTTGTCACTAGGCATGCCAATATACCTCAATGTATTATAATGTCCAAGTAAATGAAAGACTAACCCTGAGAGGAAACAGAAACCACCTGTACCAGACTAGACAGTTCTCATTACAGTTTAGAGAACAACCATTAAGGGACAATTCAAATCAGGAAGCACTGCAAGCACCCCAGCGAGAGACTGTTCCAGAGTATAATTCACACAGGTGTTTGGATAATGACTGTGCATACACCAGTTCCTTAATTAAGAGACCTGATTACCAACTATTAGTTGTTACAAGGGAACCTGCTATGGCTGCAACATTGTTTACTAGTGACTGTAAAGTATCGAGATTTAGTATAGCTATAAAAATACATATCAAATGGAATGATTATATTCTGTGTTATGGTTGCAAGGATTCAGCTAAAGCTGCTATTAAAATGCAGAGCACATTTCATTTCCATTTATGTTGCTAAATATATTTTATAATTTAATAGGTTCATAGGTTGTTACTAGGCTAATGACCAGTAAACCCCTAACAAGCCTAGTCGTGCACCCCAAACCCATTTGGATCCCAAGTATCATGGGCATCTATATAAGATGGGGGTTCCCTTCAAAACATCTAAAACTCATAACATCTAAAATCAGAACATCGAGACCATAACATCTAAAATCCGTAATATCTAAAACCCATAACATCGAATTTCATAACATCTACAATGTATAATATGTAATAGCGCATCATCAAACATGTAAATGTTATAGTTTAATCTGTTAATCTTGTGGTATCACTATGATATGTTGTAGTTTTTATTTCTATAGTTATTATTTATATAGTGCAGGAATTTATACTATTTATATAGTGTTTATTTTGCCACTCTGTATGTGTTTTTTAGGCCATACAGGTAAGCGATATAGACATTATGTGTACATTCTTTATGGTGATCGTGATACAGTGGGGTTTGGAAATTAACTTTTTTCCATTGTAGTTCAATCTCTGAGTTGGTATATTTAATTTACAGGGGGTGTGGGGGGCAGAGTCCCATGGGGGTGCAGGGGCGCAGTAACATAGTAAAAAGTGTGTTTGTTAGTTTGGTGTCATTATATGTGGAGGGGGTGTTATTTTCATGTGATTTGCAGTGCTCGATTTTATGATGCACATTTTAGATGTTATGAAATGTGATGTTATGGGTTTTAGATGTTATGGTTTTGATGTTATGATTTTAGATGTTATGGGTTTTATATGTTTTGAAGGGGAACCGAGGAGGGGCATGTTAGTAGGGAGGTAAATAAGGGATTTGTAACGGGTGTTAGTTAGGATAATACTTTTCCTATTGATGACCTCTGCCCATAAGGGACATGAGGGCAGACTGGGGATAAATTAATGATATCCCATCCACTTTTCAGGATTTTGTTTGAATAGGGTCAGGGATGAACTCTGTTTTACATGGATGGGTAGTCTATTCCATAATGTGAGAATCCCTTGGAATGCATATGTCTCTTCAGCAGGTTATGTTTATGTCACAAGGGAAACTAAGATCCCTGGATCTAGGCTTTCTGGTGCTGTTTTTTTTTTTGTTTTTTTTTTGTGGATATGCAACAGATCCATCAGAGCTAGGTCTGAGGAAGCCCTGTAAGCTAGGCAAAAATTTCCTCTCAGATGCCTATAGCAGACTGCATACAGAGACAGAGCCTTTAGGCAATCAGGGTAGGGCAGGGTATTTATGCCCTGAATTCACACAGTGAGAAACTTTTGAAGGTGCTCCAACTGTTGCAATTGTCTGGATAGGTACTTGCCAAAGGGTGCACTGTACTCAATGATGGGTCTGATAACAGCCAAGTAGAATGGTACTATAACTTCCTTAGATCTGGATACCATATGCTTACCTATAAGCTAGGTGACATAGAATGATTTTCTTACTATCTTGGCTACAGGTGGTCAAAGGCCAGATTGCCATCTACATATGTTCTCAGATCCCTTAAAACTGAGTTGATTCTTAGGGGTGTTTTATCGATGGAAAAATTAACTTGGGTTGTCCATTTCCCAAAGGGCATTATAATTCATATTTGGCACTGAGTTTTATTATGCATGTCTCTGACTCAAAAGAAATGACAGTGATATACGTACGTTATATAACATCCCTATAGTACATATCTGTTTATATAGATAGATAGATAAATGTGTGTGTGTGTGTGTGTGTGTGTGTGTGTGTGTGTGTGTGTGTGTGTGTGTGTGTGTGTATACATATACACACACATATACATATATATATATATATATATATATATGTGTGTGTGTGTGTGTGTGTGTGTGTGTGTATGTGTGTATATATATATATATACATATATACATATATCTACAAATAGTTAGATAGATATACTCAGTTTATTATTGTAAGCATTAAGCCTAAAAAGGGTATAATATATAGTACAATATATCTTTCAGAATCTCATAAAGCTCATGCATGCAGGATGTCCATGGATGGCTCTTTCTTAGACAATTGCTACCATTATGCTAAAGAGTATGGTTGCTTATCTACTGAATATTAGACTGTGTCATATACCTTTAAGAAGCATTCTAGTCAGTGGGTACATGCATATAAGTACTGAGCACGTGCAAGCAAGAGTGCCATTTTGAGTGAGCAGCCAGAGTGAGAGCATACATGTATGTAGTCAATCAGTTAGTTAGATAGTTCATTTAAGTTCAATGTTCCTGCTATTCATCCTGATGTGTTTGTATGTAATAAACTACTTAAACGAACACCCAAGCTCATCATCTTCTTAATGCACATAAGATGAGCGACACGCTGTCAGAATGGGATCCAGAGTTACAGCCATGAGGCAACCGGTTAAAGTTGGAGGAATGTACAAGACTGAATCATCCCTACTGTTCAAATGACTCGCAAAACAGGTCAGCAACAAATTCCAGGTACTAAAACTCACTGAAATGATTTCTTTTACTACAGATATACAACAAAGTACTCAGAATGCTCTTATTAAACAAAATGTCAGATACTGTGACATATTGACTAAAATATTCAAAATAATTACAAAACCATTTAAAACAATATCCGAACCACATAAAATGTACAAAAAAGGGAAAATGACCATATTTTTTCACTATGTACTTTTTCATATTAACTAAAGCTATTTGAATTATCCAAAGTGTCCAAAGTGTTTTCAAGTGTGTGTAGTATTACAGTGCAGTTATTTCATAAAGTACAGTTATTTCAAAGAATATTTTGCAGAGTACAGCCTTTCAAAAAGTTTATTGTGCATTTGAATATTATTACAAGTACCTGGTGTGTGCGCATGTTCATACATAATTACAAGGACCAAGATTGCATTGTGTTTTACTGTAATCTGTGGGCATGGCAGAAGGTTTTTGCAGACCTGCACAGCACGTCTTTGTTAACAATATTGCAGAAAATTAGAGAGAGTTTGAGCAGGAATATTATATTTTCATACAGGCTGCTTTTTCTGACAAAGACGCACTTACAAAGGTATTTATTCTGCTTAATTTAGCTGGATCAGAGGCCATTGAAAGAGTGTGTTCATTTGTGTATGCACCTGCTGTGTTTGCAGGGAAGACCACCATATGGTGGTACCGGCTGAAACGCAAGAAGACACTGAGTGCTTAAAACATAAATTTACAGAAATGTGTAACTCTAAACAAATATTACAGTGGAAAGACACTTATTCTACACAAGGGATCAAAAGCCTGGTGAAACCTTTGCAGCATATATAACTGACTTGAGAAATAAGTCTAAAACGTGCAGATCTGGTGATGTGAGAAATGAGTTGATAGACAGGCTATGTGTGGTATTAATAATGACACAGTGAGAAATATTTTGCTTCAAGAAGTAATCTGACATTAAATAAGGCCATTAAGATTTGTCAGATATACGAGCTTACAGAAAGGCACATACAAGTATGCTTACAAATGAGAAAGCAAGCCTTCCAGTACCTTCCACAGCTCATGTAGATAGCATGCAGCATGAGGTTAAGAGATACAGGCCTAAGGGCGGGGCCACTTCAGTAAAACCCAGAGCTACTTCAGTAAGGCCTAAGATGCACACAGTAAAGCACAGGGGTGACTCAGCAAAACCCATAGCAAACCTCATAGTCAATTGTTGTAATTGTGGTGGTAATCATGAACCCAAACGAGAAAAGTGCTTAGCTTTTGGTCAGCAGTGTCATTCTTGCAATATGTGGAATCATTTCAAAAGGTTCTGTAAATCAAAGAAGGCACATTCTTTTATTAAAAGAGGGCATTCCAAGAGGCAAGCTGATCAATTAGAAAGCTGTGACCCTACTTTGTATGTTGATGGTGTGTCTGTGCTTGGTGAACAATCAATGCAGTAGATTTGTGGACAAAGAACAAGATCTTTTGTACTGTTTGAATTAAGGGAGTCCCATGGAGCTCAAAGTAGATACTGGCTCAAAGTGCAATGTTATGTCAGCAAAAACATTTGCTAGAGTAAAAGCTGCAGAACAACTTGATTTGACAAAGTGTGCGAAGTTTGTTGCTTATGGTGGTGAAGAAATTCAAACCGAAGGCTCAGTAATGCTTTTGTGCTACTCCGCTGGGAACAGCCATGACTTGCAGTTTTATGTAGTCAAGAGACGTGCAATCATTATTAGACCTCAGAGACAGTTTGAAAAATAACACTGCTTTCATTTAATAAAGAAGTCCACCATATAAACCTAAATGACAACAGCTCAAATTTCGCCCAAACTATTTTTCTGAGCATGTTGATATTTTTGCAGACAAACTAAGCAAACTACCGGTTATGTACTCCATGAAATTAGACCCAGAAGTCAGCCCAGTTATCACACCAGCATGGAAAGTTCCAGCAGCTATGCAGAACAGAGTCAAAGCCAAGCTAGACAGAATGGTGCAGCTAGGAGTAATTTGTCCAGTAGAAGAACCAGCTGAATGGGTATCCTCCATGGTAGTAGTTCATAAGAAAAGCTCTGATGATATCAGAATATGTATTGATCCAAGAGATCTGAACAAAGCATTTAAAAGACCTCATCATCCTATGTGTACAGTCAAGGAAGTTGTTGCCATCATGCCAAACAGCACAGTTTTTTTCTGTTTTAGATGCAAAGAGTTCATTTTGGCAAATTTTGCTTGACCAAAAATCTTCATTCTTGACCACATTCGGTACACCATTTGGAAGATACAAATTTCTGAGAATGCCATTTAGAATAAATCCTGCCAGTGAAGTCTTTCAGTGTGCAATGGAGCAAATGTTTTCAGGCTATCCATGTGCTATTATAGTAGATGATATTCTCGTAGGGGGCAGTGGTGAAGTCGAACATGACAGAAACCTGAACAAAGTTCTGGAAAGAGCAAGTGAAGTGAATTTTGAGCTGAATCCACAGAAGTGCAAGTTCAGGCTACAAGAAGTTAGTTATGTTACTTATGTTGGTCACTTGTTTACCAGTTCAGGCTTACAACCAGATCCTTCCAAGCAAACAGCAATTCTCGAGATGGCAGCTCCAGACAATGTTCAAGCCCTACAAAGTTTTCTTGACATGGTTAACTATCTAGGCAAGTTCATTCCAGTTTTAAGCCAACTTCCAGCACCGCTAAGAGAGCTGACACGCAAAGATGTAATTTGGTCATGGTCAGAACAGCGCCAAAGAATATTTGATGTCATGAAACAGAAAGTTACTAGTCCACCAACTCTCAGCTACTATGATGTTCACAAACTATTTATTCTTTCCCGTAATGATTCTACGTTTGTTCAAGGTGTAGCCATTCTTCAAGAGGACAGACCAGTAGCCTATGCATCAAGAACTCTTACCCAAACCGAGATGCAGTATGCCCAGATTGAGAAAGAGCTTTTGGTGATTGTGTTTGCATGTTTGAAGTTTCAGGCTTACAACCAGATCCTTCCAAGCAAACAGCAATTCTCGAGATGGCCGACCTATTCAAATCAAAATTTATCACCAAACTGTAGTTGCTATTTTGAGAAAGCCATTGCATACAGCTCCTGCCAGATTGCAATGCATGATGCTCAAATTGTAAAAGTACAATTTCAGTCTTGTCTACATGGAAGGCAAACTTCTTTGTCTTGCTGATACCTTGATCAGATCGCCTAGAAAATACACATAACAGAATAACACTGAGCAACTTGATTTTGAGGTTATGAAAGTGAGAATTTTTTTTCCCCACACATCTTGATGAGCTCAGAACTCACACAGCTTCAGATCTAATTCTCCGAAGCTCAACCACTTTATCAGTCAAGGATAGCCATCAAAACAATCTTGTTTACCAGTAGAAGTGCAGCAGTATTTTCCATACAGAGATGAGATTTTGTCAGACAATGGTGTCATCATGAAAGGTCCTAAAGTGATTGTTCCAAAATCCTTGCAACAAGAGTAGATTTAGATTTTGCATCGTGGCCACCCAGGAACTGAATCTACCAAACAAAAGGGAGAGAAGTCTAGTATTCTGGCCTTCTATATCAAGATATATTGAGAAAGCACTTTCATCTTGTTCAGTATGTACAAAGCTGCATCAACAAAAAAGAACCACTTCATTTAAGCCAGATTCCTGCACTAACTTGATCGACAGTAGCCACAGATATCTTTGAGTGGAATGGTCAACATTACTTGGTGTTAGCAGACTCTTATTCAAATTGGTTTGAGACTGACTTACTTCCCAACCTAACATCTAGTACTGTCATTTCTAAGTTGAAGAGAAATATTTCTGTCCATGGTAGTCCACACAGAGTTATTTCTGACAATGGTGCACAGTATACAAGTTAGCAGTTTAAGAAATTTGCAGAAGCGTGGGACTTTGTTCATATTACGAGTAGTCCTGAATACCCTCAGTCAAATAGCTTAGCTGAATGTGCAGTTCAAAATGCAACACAGCTGTTAGAAAACTCTAGATGAGACAATACTGATATTTTTCTAAACTTGTTAAATCTCAGAAACATTCCTCGTGATAATCATTTTGGTTCACCTGCCCAGAGACTTATGTCAAGGCAAACCAGAACCACATTACCAATCAGCAGTAATTTATTGGTCCCATGTGCTAAAAACAACAAAGCAGTAAAAGCCCAACTGTTGAAGACGCGTTTGTCACAGAAGTATGACTATGAGAAAACCAGCAGACCGCTCAATCCATTACAAAAAGGGAAGATAGTGAGGATGCAGACGTCAGAAAGTTTTGATCGGATTGCAGTCATGAAAAGTTTGTGTCAAGAACCAAGATCATACATTTGGAATCACAAGGAATGGAATTCAGATGAATTTGGAAGCATTTGTTATCAATGTCTGAACCAGTGTTACAGCATCTGGCCTGTGACAAAGACTCTAGTTCTCAGAGTGACTTGTCCAGTGTTCCTGTTCCAGAGGACATTCCATCAGCAATCCGTGTTCCTGAGGAAATCCCTGACAGTCCACAAGCAGAATATTCCCCAGTGACTGTCTCTGTTGCTAAGGCCATTCCTAACTATTATGTTTAGAGATAAGGTTGCATCTCAAAACCTAGTTCCAGATACATGGCAACCATGACATGACTGTTTGTTTCTTTATTAGTCTTTGTATAACTGCATGCCTATTGAAATGTCATTGCTTATATGAGGCAGCTCAGTAAAGAGGGAGGATGTAGATTAGAGTATGTGATATACCTTTAAGAAGCATTCCAGTCAGTGTGCATATGCATATAAGTACTGAGCATGTGCAAGCAAGAGTGTCATTTTGAGTGAGCAGCCAGAGTGACAGCACGCATGTATGGAGTCAGTCAGTAAGTTAGATAGTTTGTTTAAGTTCAATGTTCCTGCTATCCATCCTGATGTGTTTGTATGCAATAAACTACTTAAACGAACACCCAAGCCTTACTGTCATCTTAATGCACATAAGACAAATGACACCTGCTACCACCTGTGTGTCAAATTGGTTATTCCTTAGCTGTAACTGCCTATGAAGATTTTATAAACCCACAAATATAAATTAATTCAATATCAACATATATTCAAAGTAAAGTATTAGAACCACATATATACAATATGGAGGCATATAGTAAGAACAAAAACACCATAGATAAAAGTATGGCGTCCTGAAATATGCAGGCATTATTATTATTGTTTTAAATGCTGAACATTTTTTAAAACAAGAAACATCTTTATTAAATCATCATATATGACATAGGCCATGTTACATTTATATAAATGACAAACCATAGCGATACAATCTGAGTTGCACACATTATACATTCCAAACAGTGAAATATGCAGGCATTATTATATGTTTATCTTACATTTCAGGCCAATACTCTATTCAGAAATATTGAACCACTAAGTATACCTGTGCTGCCAACCTCATGCTGGCATGACTGAAGTGCTAACTTTTATGGGCCTTTAAAACAGATGAATATCTTCTCATAATAGTGGAAGACTATCCACATTGCCCAGTGTGTAACCTGCCCCAATAATTTTAACACATGTTTTGATACACTTGTAATGGTTTTCTGTGTTTGGCAGTTCTCAAATATAGCAGCAGCTGATGGACATCTATTTATCTGACAACAGTTCAGTAACTTAATAAACTGTGTGGGATTTAAGCACTTGAAAATAATATCACTGTGGGCACAATCTGATGAATCTGAAGAAAGACATATAAAGACATTGTGTAAAGCACTGAGAGCCATTGCCACAAAGTATGTACCCTAGAAACAAAAATGTTCTGCTTCCCCTAAAGGCATACAGTTACTCCACGTTTCCACTGGTTGTTCCCGGGCTGAACTACTACTGGTGTCTATTCAGACTAAGGTCGGGACATTTGAAGCAAAATCACTAAAAATTTCTGCTGAAAACCAGCTAATCCATGATACCAAGGCTAACACTAAAATGAAAGGCATACTGACAGTCATTGAAGGTATATGTTAAATGGCTCATAGGCTGGTTATTTCTGCAATTTAAACAGCTGAAGTATAGCACAATTTCCTCCTTTAAAAGTTCCCCCAAAGCCTCATCCTTGCCACATTCAAGGTGAATCTAGATAATTGGATGGGCAACCTCAAATTTCCCCCAGTCTATCTTGTCTATCTCAGTTTGCACTCCTTGAGGTTAGAAGGATCTACAAAATAGTTTTTTGGCTAGGATGGCAATGGTCTGCAGACTGATTACCAAGTAATTACCTATGAACCTATGTGTCACAAACATAAACGGGATGATGATGATGATGAGTATAACAAAATTATATACAATGCTTCACATTACAGAAAGGTTCTTGAGTAGTACATACCATTATAACAAAATTATATGCAATATCTCACATTACATATAGGTTCTTGAGTATTACGTACCATTATAACAAAATTATATACAATGCCTCAAATTACTGAAAGGTTCTTGAGTATTACATACTATTATAACAAAATTATATGCAATGCCTCACATTACAGAAAGGTTCTTAACACTAACCTTACTGTTAACTACTTTTGTTATGATAATCTTACTATTGCAAAACCCTCTCCTGATTGACTGTGCTGTGCAGAGGTGAGAACAAACTGCCTTTTTAGTGCACGTAAATTATTACCTTTGTTATTAAAACATATGCTACATATTCTGTATCAACAACTAACTCACCTCAAGACTAGTCAAACAGGATGGCACACGAGCTTTTCCATGTGCAGATTTCCATAGGCAAAGTTCATATCATATCCTTGTATTGTATTGTATTGACGTAAGATGGCAGCACCTTTGATTGATATAAGATGGTGGTGCCTTATGCAGCAGCGGCTTCTTTGGCTCCCATTGTTCATCTTGTGTGTTCTTGTTATTTTCCATAGTTTTCCATAGTTGAACCATTTTTCTGGAGTCTCTGGAGGCCAAGTGTGGAGTGGTGGAAGCCGTGGTGTCAGTGGATCTGTTGGACCAGTGGACTGTCAGGATTAGCTTACATAGCTCGGAGTGATTGAAGTGACAGGAATGGCTGGAGTGGTTGGCCTGGTCATAGCTGTTTGGGCCTGTGTGCAGAGAGGCACCCGGGAAGGAGCGGATAGTGGACACCGAGTGCTGGATGGTCAGAGGGTGTTGTGCCATATCCGAATGGATTGTGAAGGTGGAACTGGACCATTGTTGGTGGAGATGAGGTTGGTGTCTGATTGGATGGTGGATTAAGATTGAGATCGTGGAGATTGTGATAACTGACATGAATGAGGGAGGATGGTGGAGACCTGACTGTCTGCTTGGAAGTGTGCTGATCCAAACTTTTGAATGTTTGTTTTGTTGGATCGGTGGAAATGGATTGGGACTTGCCGGTGCAGAGATGGAGCTTCGATTGGCTGGGACTCCGTGTTATGTGTGTGTATATTGTTTATGTGATTTACGTGATTGTGTTTTTGTTGTAATGGTCTGTGTTGTGTATCAATGAGCGTGAAGGAACGTAATTTCATTCATTTGTGCACTTTATGGTTGTACGGTCTGAATGACAATAAAGTTTTACTTTACTTTACTTTACTTTGTAAGTTATAGGTAACATGCTAAGACCCAAGAAACCCATAACTTATTCTTGGACATACTGAATGCCCTAACCAGTCAACCCAATGCCATATTCATGGATGATTTAAACTGCCCCAGAGATTCCCAGACTTTGTAAACACAAACGCAAACACCTTAAACCACATAATCCATATGCTGGCTATGGGTGCAAACATACTCAATCTGGTACTCACAACATGAGATAATGCTGTACCCCCCCCCCCCCCCATAGTGTCCTCTCTGGTAAGGTCACACTACAAAGCTGTCTTCTTCATAATAAAAATCAGTTCTTTGACCACAGCTAACCCTGTAACATTTAGGAACTAATCTAAAGCAAGCATTCTGCTACAAAGTGATAACCTGTCAAAATTTCAAGCACCCACAAACCCTGTAAACACAGCTGCCTATGTGGAATTGTTCACAGAAACCCTGTACAATCTTGACAATAAATGCACAGAGACAGCTGTGCCTACCAGAAATAAGCCCAGAACTAAATAAAAATAAATAAATCATCCTGGTGGAATAAGCATAAGCAGGTTCTACAACAAAATGCAAAAAGGTCATAGCCAAGTTTAGGAAGTGCTATCCCAGCATAATAAAAGCACTCTCATCAATCTAAACAAACAACTAAGAGGGCAGATTAAGTTTTCTAAGGTCTAATTTGAGGTAAAAAATTGCCTCTCAGGCGAAGAACATCCACAAGGCTTTCTTTAGCTATGTCTGAAAACTGAAAAACAGCACACAGCAGTGTGCACAACTGATTATAAATGGAGCCACCTACATGGAGCCAGAAGGTTTAGCAAATCTACTGACTGAAAAATTCAGCTGCAGTTTTACTCCCCCTTTTCCGCCGGCTGCCATAAAGGAAATATCATCAAACAACACCCCCCCCCCTCAACTATCACTAAGGAGCAGGACTAGGTGCACTCTCTAAGACCAAAAGCACTGTATTGATGGGACCCAATAATACCCCAGTTTTCCTCCTAAATAGTCTGAAATATGAGGTATCTGGACCACTGGAGTTACTGTTTTGGGCCACATGAATGGAGAACTGCAGCAGTTATACCTCTGCACAGGGGTGGGCCATCAACGGACCCCAGGAACTACAGACCCATAAGTCTGACTAGTCTCATATGCAAAGCCATAGAAAGAATTATCATGGAAATAATTAATAAGAACATAGAAAAACTTCAGACATTGGCTCCAGCCTGTTTTGGTGTCATCAAAGGCAGATCATGCCTACTCAACCTGATGGACTTCTTTGAAGTGGTCACTAAGGCAATAGATGAACGCTAAACAGTGCAGACTGCCTACCTTGACCTGGATAGTGCATTTGATACATACCCCACACAGGAATTGTAAACAAACTCACAGATATAGGCATAAACCCCTATGTTACATGCTGAATAGCAACCTGGCTCTCAGGTAGAACCCAAAAAGTTAGGGCGGAAACCGCCTCTACAAAGAAACTAGTCACTAGCAGAGTCCTTTTAGGCTCTGTACTGGGTCTGCCCCTTTATGGCATCTACTTCTAGGAAGTCAAGGCAAATATCAAAGGCTTCTGGCTGACCAAGTTTGCAGATGATTGTAATTTAGGTTCATAGGATCATAGGTAGGTACTAGGCTATCTGCCTGAAGGCATTTATAAGCCTAGCCTCTGAGTAAGCGATATGCCACTGAGTGCAGCTGGAGTTTTTTCAGTCGGGCTGCGTAAGACATATGTTTGAGGCCAGTAATCCTCTTGGTGAGGTACTTTTGTGGTCTCTCCAGCTGTTGGAAGTGTCTTGTGAGGTATATCCCAAATGGGGCATTGTACTCTATGATGGGTCTGATGAGTGACGAGTAGAGGGACACTATAACCTCTTTATTTCTAGATGCGAACACTTTAGTAATTAGATGGGCCACATAGAAGGATTTCCTAACTACTTTGGCAATATGATTGCAAAGGAGAGATTGCTATCTACCTGGGTCCCCAGATCTCTTATTACCTCTATTGTATTAAGGGGGCTGCCACCTATGTGGTAATTCGTGGGTGTTTTGTTTTTCCCAAATGGGATGACTATGCATTTTTTGGCATTTAGCTTGAGGCCATGACTTTGACACCAGGTGTCCGTCTCAGTAATGCCCTTTTGAAGGATGTCTGTGACAGCCAGAGAGTCAATTATGGCTCCCAGTTTGCAGTCATCAGCGAACTTGGTTAGCCATAGTCCTCCTGTGTTTGCCTGTACTTCTGAGAAGTATATGCCGAATAGTAGAGTTCCCAGGACCGAGCCTTGCAGGACACCACTTGTGACTGGTTTAGAGTCGGACCTGGAGCCTACTATTCTTACAGTGTGAGTTCTGTCTGTAAGCCAGTTGGCAACCCATCTTGTGACATAGGGTTTTATGTTCAGGCTGGTGTGTTTTTCTGTAACACCTGAGTGGGGAATGGTGTTGAAAGCCTTGGCAAGGTCAAGATAGGCTGTGTGAACAACCTTTCCCTCGTCTATGGCCTTGGTGACTGTCTTGAAGAAGTCAACCAGGTTTAGTAGGCATGATCTGCCCTTAACAAAGCCGAACTGGGTCGGGTCAAGTGTTTGGAGGTTCCCAATCTCCTTGATAATGAGTTCCATGATGATGCGCTCCATAGCCTTGCAGACCAGACTAGTCAGGCTTATGGGACGATAGTTACCAGGGTCAGTTGTGCCCCCTCATTTGTGGAGTGGAATAACCATTACTGTGTGCCATTCTATGGGCACATAGCCTGTGGAGAGGCTGAGGATGAACAGCGTGTTTAGGTGGGGGGTACATTTGTTCTGTAGTTCATGCAAGACGCAGCCTGGGACATGAACAATGACAGAGTCATATTTGTACTTGTTCTGGAGTGACCTGAGTGCTTGTGTTATGTGGCGAATTCTGGCTCCCGACAGGCAACTAACAGTAACCTTCTGCTTGTTCAGCCCAGTGAGTGGGACGTCAGTGTGCCTGACTATAGAGTCACCTATTACTAGTGTGTTAGGTATGTTATTTCGCCTTAAGGACTGTGATTGTGCGGCACACTGATTTTGTGTTTTATGTGTTATCTGGTTTGTGAAGGGAGGTGCAAGTTGTTTGGGTGTCTGCTTTGGGGGTCTCTGATGCTTTTGCAGGTTTTTATTTAGAGCCTCTGAGTATGATTTTGTGTATTTATGTGTATTTTTTGCCAGTGCTGGTTTAATAGGTCTATGTGTAGCTGGAGGTGTGGTGCAAGTGTTAACCTTCTCCTCTTGACTGTCTGTTCCAGTCTTGTTTGGAGACAGTTTAGCCTCCAGTTTGGCTGTATAATTGCATCTTTCACATATGTTAGTGTTTTGTGGTAGGAGGAGAGGGTTGTCTGTGTACATGAGACAGTTGTAACATTGCCTCAGGATACCAGATTCACCAGTTGGACTGGAGAATACACCTGAAATTGCCCTTTGGTCATGCCTGAATAGTAGGGTGAGCTGCTTAGTTGCTTGGTTGGTGAGGGGTGAATAAAGAGCCTTGCCCTGCTGGACAATCAAGTGTCAGGGTATATTAGTGCTTGCTATTAGGTCTGAGCAAGTGCTGGGCTGTAGGATGCTTTTTGAGTGCTTAGGTTGAGAGTTAGACTAGTTTCAAGGGAAAAACTGAAGAGGAGACTTAATGGAGCCGGGAATAATTTAACCCTAGCTAACCAGCACTGCCCGGCGCACAAAACCGTGCAAACATGGAGCAGTCACATAATTCCCCTGAGGCACTAACATTCTTCAGGATGGATTAACACAGACAACTGGCTAGTGCCAAACCCACAGCTTAAAACTCAATGCCAAGAAATGTATAATAGTACACTTTGGGAAGTCAGTCACCCTAGGAAATTACATCATCAATACCACGTTTCCAAGACCAGAACCACTAATCAGGGATTGGGAATGTATGTAGATAGTAACCTGTTTTATTTTTACCAACATATAGTAAGGAAATCGTTCTGTGCCGTTCAGCTTACAAGGAAGGGCATGGCATTTAAGTCCAAAGAAGTCATTGTTTCACTGTATTCATCCCACATCAGGCCCATCATTGAGTACAACCTTTATATACCCGACCAGGCATTTGCAACAACTGGAATGTCCACATAGGTTCCTCACAAAAAGAATGCAGGATGTAAGCAGATTGTTCTATGCAGGTTGTCTCAAAGCCCTACCTCTATACATTGTTTCCTTCAGACTGTTGAGATGCATTCTATGCCTGGCATGCAAGGCATACTTGGAACCCACTCTGATGGACCTTTGGCATATCTGCAAAACGTATAGCATCAATCATAACTTGATGGAGTAAGTGTCTAGGATCAACAATAATATGACAGGTAATAAGGTATCATGCAGCATATAACCACTGGCTAACATTTTTCCTAACGGTGATGCATACTGTGACACATATAAACAGTTCCTTTAAAATTAGCAGCTGTGATCCGTCATTCACATTCATTTACACTCACTAACCAGTATAAACAGGACATGGGAAGCAAAGTTTGTCATATTTAAAATAAATGTATGGAAAACAAATGAGAGACCACGTATAAAACTAAAGTTATCTGTCTTATGATTAGCTAACCCTTCTCTAACTGAATCGGAAAACTGATGCTACTGTCTTAGTTTCAAGTAGAACTGCTTTGCGGAGTTTATTCTTTCAGAAGTTCAAGGCAAGAACAGCACACATTCTCCCCAGCCCTTACTTATATTGTTCACAAGGTGAAAAGACACGACTCCACCCAGTCTGTGAGGTCACAAATCTGGCCGTACTGGTTGAACTAGCTATGAGATCATTCTAATTCTTATATAAAATTAGTTGCATGCACCTGTATGTTGCACATCATTTGCCATAACAATTTATTAGTCAGCCTGTTTGGCAGTTAAGGAAAGTAAATCCTCTTTTGTTCTGTAACCATGGGTACTACTGATTGTTTGTCAACATGTTTACATACTAATTACATTTTGCAAAACATTTTATTACAAAGAAACACAAAACTTCTGATTTACTCTTTTCATTGCTTCCTTACACAAACTTCAAGAGGAAAAGAAGGGAATGTGTGTGTTGTTCGGATGGTAGTGACAAACTAGAACTTGTTCTAGATACGATGAAGTGATGCAGCTGTCTGCCGTTTTGCCAATAAAAACAGTCTTTAGGTCTTTATGCCATTACATTGGTAAAATATACTATATGCCAAATGGATATGAAATGGAGTGGAAAAAATAAAAGTATTACCAATTTTTGTTTATTTTCCATGTAACATTCCCACATATTCAAAATGCACACTGTGTTATCAAACTTTTCCTGATAATACTACTGTTCTCTCCTAATTTGTAATGAAATTGCAGTAGCAAACAGTTAGTCTTTCTACATCTATGTGTCAATGTCTATAAGTACTTTTTACCAGTTTCGAGAAAAGGGGAAAAGAAGATATACGTAGTAAATATGTATGTTATGCCTTGGTATAACCTGATGAGAAACACTGAAAAAAAAGAACTGTAATTATGGAAGGACATACTGGGTATAGACAGCAATATTTTAAATGTTACTTTCACCCACCCTTGCACACATTCACCTTTGAGTCAAATTTATTTATGTCTGATAACTGGGTAAGAATATGGTCACTGGACAACATTCATAACAGGTGAAAGCGACAACCTGCTCAGCAGTCTATAGGACATCAAAGGCAGATGGAAGGAGTACTTCTAGCAGCTTCTTAATGAAGAAAACTGCCCCGAAGCTGTACTGCCCTAGATGCAGCCTACAATGAACAAGGAAGAAGACCCCACTGCAGACAAAGTAAGAACAGCACTAAGGAAAACGAAGGCAAGGAAAGCAACATGCTCAAATGTGGTTACAGCTAAGGAAAACGAAGGCAAGGAAAGCAACATGCTCAAATGTGGTTACAGCTAAGGAAAACGAAGGCAAGGAAAGCAACATGCTGAAATGTGGTTACAGCTAAGGAAAACGAAGGCAAGGAAAGCAACATGCTCAAATGTGGTTACAGCTAAGGAAAACGAAGGCAAGGAAAGCAACATGCTCAAATGTGGTTACAGCTAAGGAAAACGAAGGCAAGGAAAGCAACATGCTCAAATGTGGTTACAGCTAAGGAAAACGAAGGCAAGGAAAGCAACATGCTCAAATGTGGTTACAGCTAAGGAAAATGAAGGCAAGGAAAGCAACATGCTCAAATGTGGTTACAGCTAAGGAAAACGAAGGCAAGGAAAGCAACATGCTCAAATGTGGTTACAGCTAAGGAAAACGAAGGCAAGGAAAGCAACATGCTGAAATGTGGTTACAGCTAAGGAAAACGAAGGCAAGGAAAGCAACATGCTGAAATGTGGTTACAGCTAAGGAAAACGAAGGCAAGGAAAGCAACATGCTCAAATGTGGTTACAGCTAAGGAAAACGAAGGCAAGGAAAGCAACATGCTCAAATGTGGTTACAGCTAAGGAAAACGAAGGCAAGGAAAGCAACATGCTCAAATGTGGTTACAGCTAAGGAAAACGAAGGCAAGGAAAGCAACATGCTCAAATGTGGTTACAGTAGGTATGATCAAGATGTCTGCTGAGTTAGGAAAGAAATGGCTCCTGAGGGAGCTCATAGTGATATGGAGAGAAAGAAGTATCCCAGATGACTGGAGAAAAACATTCCAGTGCCAATGTACAAAAACAAAGGGGCATAGACAACTGTAAGCAGTAGAGAGGTATCAAACTCCTGTTACACCACAGGAAAGTGCTGGAGAGGGTGACTGGTACATGAATACAAAGAGTAGTAGAAAGTAAGATGGGAGATAAGCAGTTTGGATTCAGATCAGGAGCAGCACATCCAACCCCTTTTTCTAATGAGATAGATAATGGAGAAGCTATAGATGAGAAAGTCCTACTGGGCTTTCATAGGATCATAGGAGGTTACTAGGCTAATGGCCCCAGGGCCCTTACAAGCCTAGCCAAGTTCAACCTGTGTTCCCAAGGGTGTTTGGTTCAAGCAGACACTAAAATCATCACCTATTGCCCCTGTCCAAGAGGGACACAGGTGGAACCCCCAGGGTGAATTTCCAGTTACCCATCCAATTGTCCAAATTGAACTTAAATAGAGCCAATGAGGGGCTTTGTTTAACATGAATAGGAAACTTGTTCCAAAGGTGGGGCAACCTCTGTGAGACAAATCTGTATCTCTAGTAAGTTCTGTTGATGTCACATTCCAGGTTAAGGTCCTTTGAGCGAGTGATCTTTGTGCCATTTGACTTGCGAATGTGCAATATTTCCATCAAAGCTGAGTCAGAGATTGCTCAATATGCAAGGCACAGATCACCTCTGAGCAGTCTGTATGACAAAGAGTAAAATGACAATGATTTCAGTCTGTTTGCATAACACAGATCTTGAAGACCCTGAATTTTCTTCATAAGGAACCTTTGTGGGCTCTCCAATTGCTCCAGGTGTTTGGAAAGGAACATACCAAAGGGAGAATTGTACTCTATTATTGGCCTGATGAGGGAAGAATACAGGGAGGTTATAACCTCTTTTTTTCTGGATGCAATGCACTTACTTGTGAGATAAGCAATATAAAATGCCCTTCATACCACTGTGGAGACATGGTGATCGCAGTTAAGATTTGGTGTCAACCTATGTGCCCAGATCTCTCTCTCACCACTGACTGTGTATTTAAGGTATTGCCACTGATGTGGTAATTTTCAGGGACATCACCCTTGCTGAAGGGGATGATAATGCATTTTTTTTGCATTAAGTTTAAGACCATGACTTTGGCATCAGTCATTAGTCTATGTAAGACCTTCTTGCAGGATATTGACATTGATAGGGGTTTCAGTGAACACTCCCAGTCTGCAGTCATTAGCAAACTTTGTCAGCCACAATCGTTTAGTTTTAGCCTGGGCTTTGCAGCAGTAGATTCTGAATGGTAGGGGTCACAGAACCGATCCCTGTGGAACACCACTGGTTACGGGTCTGCTGGAGGAGGTGAAGTCCCCTATTCTGACCATATGAGTTCTATCAGTGAGCCAGTTTGCAACTGACCTGACAATATATGGGTTGATACCCAGCTGGGGGAATTTATCAATGATGCCTGAGTGGGGGATTGTGTCAAAGCCTTTGGCTAAGTCTAGGTAGGCCTTATGCACAGATTTGCCCTCATCTAGGGCTTTGGTGACTGTCTCAAAGAAGCCCACCAAGTTTAACATGCATGATCTCCCCTTGACAAAGCCAAACTGGGTGGGGTCAAGCATTTGGAGATTTCCAATATCTTTGTTAATAAGGTCCATGATGATTTGTTCCATGGTCTTGCAGATAAGGCTGGTCAGGCTAATGGGTCTATAGTTCCTGGGGTCCATGAATGCACCCCCTTTGTGCAAGGAGATGATGGTAGCTGTTTTCCATTCCACTGGGATGAAGCCAGTGCTTAGGCTGTGATTGAAAAGTTTGCTCAATGGTGATTAAATTCCTGTTTTAACTCATGTAGAACACAGCCCAGGATGTCCCATTAAGGCTGTGTTTTTTTTTGCCTTGGAGAGAGCATTTAAGACCTGCTCCTTGGAGATACTAGGTGGGGGACAGGTGTTTGGGATGCTTTGGGGTGTATATGGTGGGGACAGGGAAGTGAAGTCTTCACTGAACCTGTCAACCAGCAGGTTTGCTACATTCACAGGTTCTATATATGTAGTACCAGTAATTACAAGTTCAGCACAAATATGGGCCTTACCTTTGAGGTAACAGATGTAACTAAAGAATGTCTTGTGGTTATCCTTGGTTAGGGAAGCTAATTTGGATTCGTAGTTAGCATTGGAGGACTTCACTAGGAGTCTTATTTGCTTGTTTAAGTTGAGGAGGGCATGTTTCCAGTTTTGAGACCATTCCTTCCTGCTCTTAGACAGCAATTTTTTTCTCCTATTGTATAGCCAATTAATGGCAGTTGTCTACCAGGGAGATTTGTTTTTCCTTGAGGATCTTGCTTTGGTTCTATCGGGTAGGACAGAGTGAATACAATTGAACATGTGCTTGTATAAAGCATTGGTGTATAACTCAGCATAGGTGTCTGTTCCATCAGTGGGGAGAAGGGCTATGAAGCTATTTATGCCATCATGTAAGAGGTTGTAATTGGCCTTGAAGAAGTTTTTTAGTCTAGTTGTTGCTAAGGATGGGTCTTGTGTTATTGTTACTTCTAGCAAGACTGATTTGTGGTCATGTCTCACCAGGGATGGGCACACACACTGGGGGTGGTGCAGCAGTCTCCCATGTTGGTGACCACCAGGTCCAGGATGTTTCAGCCCCTTGTGAGTGTGTCAACCAGCTGGTCCAGGGCACTGGAGTTAGATTAGGAGAATAAATATAGCAAGATACCAAGGGAGCTGATTTGGGCAGTCCTGTGATGGTTCAAAGTCCTGGAAACAATGATAGAATTAGTGCAGGCTGTGTACAAGGACCCAATGATACAAGTGCAAAAAGTGCTTGGACTCACAGAGGGATTCCTAGTGAGAGTGAGTGTGCACCAGGTTCAGCTCTGACTACTGCTGTCCATATTGGTGATGGCCTACCTTAGTAAACAGATAAGAGGAAAAAAAATCAAAAAAACTTCCTTATTCAAATGATGTGGCATTACAAGCAGACTCTGAATATAAATGTCAGCAAATCACAGGGGAATGAAATGCAAAGATGAACACACATGGGATGAAACTGAGTATAGATAAGACAGTGATAATGACAGCAAATGGGGGAAACCAGAAGAAGCTTAAAATTGAGGCAGAAGGGAAACAATGGAACAGGTTAACAGCTTCATGTATCTGGGAGGTATAGTTGAGGAAAAGGAAAGTCTGAATGATAAGGTCAAATATATAATCTGAGGGCTGCAGCTAAGTGGCACAGAGTGTTGGAATAATGCAAGACAGAAGAATGCCAAAGAAAGTGAAAAGGAAGGTGGACAAAACAGTGGTGTGACCAGTATTTTGGTATGGTACACATATCTGGGTAGTGAAGGGACAGCAACTGAGGTATCTAGAAATTATGGAGATGTGCCTGAGATTGATTGTAGTGTGCACATTGTGAGACAGACAAAGAAATGATATCTGAGAAAAAACAAAGTAGCTCTAAGAGAAGGTCAGAGAGAACAGATTACGGTGGTTTGGGCACATGTACAGGAAAGCAGAAGATGATATGGTGAAGATTTGACAGAAACAAGAAGGCAAGAGTATCAAAGATGTCTATTTATTTATTCAGTTTGGTAATGGGGGTACAGCACAGATCCAAATGGACCTATTATAGTTTTAGACCGGACAAATATAAATGACAATAGATAAGCAAGTTAAGAAGTATTATGAATACAAACAAAATGTTGTGTGCAGATAGCAATGAATCAATAATAGTAATAATAATAATAAAGTACACAGTACAGAGGATAATAGGAAGGTCTGATTAGTGTAAGGAAAGAAGATGAAAAAGAAGAGTTAAACAGCGAAGGGATAGAGCACAATGTGTAAAAATTAGCAAAAGTAAGGGCAGACAGAAATTAACTATATACAATATGTACAACTGGAAGATATTACTGTAGGCAAATAGTGCGAGAAAGACAAATGTACCTGATGTTCAGCAAAGAGATGGATTGATTGTGAAAGAGAAGACCTGCAACAGTCAGGCATGACTGTTGAAGATGGCAAAAGAATGGCATTGAATCGAGAGATGTTGATGTGGCACCCTAATCCCAAGTAGAGAAAACTGGGGAAAAGGGGGGGGGTTAATGATGATGATAACTGGGTAAATGAACTGGTTCAATATCAAAGAGTAAAGCAAAAAGAAAGTACTTAGGCTTAAATACAAGATTAACAAAACTGCAAATACTATGATGAGCAGATACTTTGTCCGGTATTAGTTCCTCTGTCTTGTACCCAATGAACGCCAAGAGAGGGTCTGGTTCTAGCCATGAGTCTGAATTATCTCATAGTAAACACAATAGTCAAAAGGAAACAGAATTAACAAAGAAAGTGGGCATAAACACATTGAAATGTCAGTGAGAAAAATCAAATTCCATAAAGTAATAACTAGAGAATGGCTGCTGCAGAAATGGCATCAGCTGTTTTCAGTAAAGCAATTTCAGAAGAAAGATGCAGCAAAATGGGCATGTAGATTAGTTTTGAGTTGACTGATGTAGTAAGAGCACAGTAAGTAAGGCAGCAGGGAGTTTCAGATAGAAGGTGCAGTTCTTTAGAATGCATATTTATTAACTGCAAGCCCAAGGGGCCTAAGGAGGCTGGTGCTGTATAAATTTGTGGTGTGAGTGAGTGTTCTGAACAGTTTTGTAATCTCCAAGTATGTGGGGGGGGGTAGGAGTATGAACAATGCAGGAACTTCAATACAATGATTGAAAGTAGAATTGTAGCTCTGTCAGTTAATGAGAATCATTTTGCCTTCTACAATAAGAGGTGATGATGCTTTCTGGGGACGGAAACAAAAGAAGCATGACTTGGTTTAGGGTGGTTTGAAGCAGTGAGTTATTGCTGAGGAGCTTAACTCCCAAGAACAGGGCTTATTCTAGCTGAGGGAATAAAAATAGGTTCAGAGGTTCATAGATGTATGCTAGGCTAACAACCAGTAGGGCACTTATAAGCCTAGCCGTGCAACCCAAATGTGATCCACAAATTTACATATGGGGTGATGTACTGGCAGCCTCTTTCTATCAGAAATATAGGTGCCAGATCAGCCAGGGGTGAATTTCAGATTACCCATCCATTGGTCCAAGTTGTGCTTAAACAGAGATAGGGAGGAACTCTGCTTCAAATGGATAGGGAGCCTGTTCCAGAGAATGCAAATTCTCTGAGAAACATATCTGTCTCTCCAACATGTTCTATTTATGTTACAAGCAAAATTTAGGTCTTTCAGTGTAGTAGATCTGATGCTGTTTGTTTTGTAAAAGGTTTATCAAAACAAGGTGCAGGGATGCCTTGTATGTCAGGCAAAGATCACCTCTCAGAAGTCTGTATGATGCAGAGTAAAGAGACAGGGCTTTGATGCAATCAGCATAGGACATTGTGTTTATTCCCCTGTATTCTTTTTGTAGGAAACCTTTGTGGACATTCTAGTTACTGCATGTATCCAGTCAGGTACATACTGAAGGGCCATTATACTCTATGATGGGTCTGATGAGGGCCAAGTACAGTGGCATACTGACTTCTCTGTACCTAGATGCCATGCCTTTGCTTATAAGTTGAGCAACATAAAAGATTTTTTATGACCTTGGACACATGTTGGTTGAAGGCTAGGTTACTATATACATGAATTTCCAGATCCCTGACCCAGATCCCTGAGTATTGAATCAACTTTTAGGAGTGTTTTATTGATGATGTAGTTACCCCAGGTGGCCAACTTCCCAAAAGGTACTATAATGCACTTCTTGGTTTTGAGGTTTAAGCCATGGCTTTGGCAAAAAGTATTTGCCTGAAAGGTGTTCTCATCTTGGGGGGATTCAATGACTGCTCTCAGTTTGAAATCATCTACAAACTTGGACAGCCAGAGGCCTTTGACATGGCGATGACATCTGAAAGTAGATTCCAAAGAGGAATGTGCCTAGCACAGAGCCATAGGGGAATCCACTGGTGACCGGCCTCTTTGTGGAGGTGGCCTCACCAGTTCTGACCACCTGAATCATATCAGTGAGCCAGCTAACTATCCAGTGTGTTATAAAGGGGTTTATACCTAGTTCTTTAAGTTTGTTGATAATGCCCAAGTGTGGTATTGTATGAAATGCTTTAGCCAGATTTAGGTGGGCAGTATGCACAGTTTTCCCTTCATCCATTGCCTTAATGACCTTTTCAAATATGTCCACCAGATTCAGCAAGCATGATCTTCCTTTGATAAAAACCAACCTGGGATGGATCTAGTGTTTGGAGGTCTCCTATCTTCTTCTTGATAATTTCCATGATAATTCCTTCCATGGCTTTGCAAACAGGACTAGTCAGACTAATGGGTTTGTAGTTTCTAGGATCTGTTGAAGGTCCCCCCCAATGAAGGGGGATGACTGTTGCAGTCCTCCATTCATGTATCACAAAGCTTGTTTTAAGACTATAGTTAAATAATGATTCCAGGGTCCTGATAATATATATTTTAAACTGTTCAGGAGGCATCCTGGGATATTATGGGGGCCCACTGAGGCCGAGTTATTGGCTTTAGCAAGCACAGCCAGTACATGCTCCATAGTTATTGTTAGAGGGGTTATGTTTGAGGGTACTATTTGGGTGGTGGTTGGGGATTGGGTGAGTAAAGCTGGAAATTAAATTGTCTTCTAACAGGTTTGTTATATCGCAAGGTTCAGTGAATGTGGCACTATTAACTACCAGTTTAACACATTGCTATGTGCTGCCCTCAAGTTTTCGGACATAACTGAAGAAGGACTTATGGTTATCTTTCACATGGGAGGCTATCTTAACTCAGAATTGGCTTTGGTTGACTTAATTAGCCCTCTTACTTGCCAATTTAGTTTGATGACAAAGTTTTTATCTTCATGGGAATTACCCTTCCTGATTCTGGCCATAATGTTTTTCCTTTTTTGTATATCCTGTTTAATTTGGGATGCCAACAGGGTGGCTTATTTCTGAGACTAGTACTGGACGTACTTCTGGTTAGTACAGCTGCCTCTATGCAGCCATTGACATGACTGTACAGAGTTTCTGGAAGCAATTCAGCATAGGCTGGTGTGTTCCCATGGTTTGGAGGGCATTGAATTTTGACAAATAATCACTTAATAAAAAATAATTTGCCTTGGAATAGTTGTTAACTGTTACTGGCTTTAATGGGATTATGGAGTTGATTTTGATTTTGAAGGAGACGGCTTTATGATCAGACCTTACCAGGGAAGATAAAATATTGAGGGGGGTAGCATTCTCCCATATTTGTGAGCACAAGGTCCAGTATGTTGGAGCTTCTTGTGGGTGTATTCTGTATTTGGTCAAGGGTGTTTGTATTCATGAAGTCCAGAAATATCTGTGCCTTTAGATGTGAGGCAGTGTAGGGTTCCCAGTCTATAGGAGGTAAAATCTCCCATGAGTATGGTGTTAAGTTAGATGGTAAATGTTTCCAGTAGGTCCAAGCATGCACTGAGAGATTCTTGGGGCATGGAGGGTGACTTATACCTTTCTAGGATATGGCACGGAATTTTGTCCATGGTGATCTGCACATGGAGAAGCTTCAGCACATCATCCTGTTTGACCACCCTAGAAGCATGCTTGTCATTGATGTATACTGAGACACCTTCACATTTAACCCTTTTCTGTGCAGCTACTGGTCTAAAAGTGTGGAAGGAACCAAAACCTTGCACTATTGGGGTATGCTCTGCCACTTTAAACCATGTCTCGATAATTACACAGATGTCTATATTCTCAAGTGTGAGGAGGGCTTTGAAGGAGTGAAGTTGTTTTTAGACTCCTGTACTGAGCAATAACGCCTTGAGGTTCAGTTGAATTGATTTTGCTATGTCGGTAGATTTGTTAATTTGGCATTGCCTATAAAAGTCACTACAGAGATAGAGAAAGTTTTAGCCACCATTCAAAAACCTATAGAGGAAAGGTGCAGACCATCCTTGGCAAAGCAATATGGTCTGTTAACCATGTCCTCTCAAGCTGGCAAATATTGGTTCCTCTTAAAATGAAACCAGAAAGACAGCCTACTGTTGGTGCACAAGGTATTTGCTGTATATTGCTGCTTTACAGGGTGCAGTTTTATGATCCGTTCTACAAGGAAAATTTGCTTTCTATGTTTCTGCTACTGTACATGGCACCTCTAATCCATGCAAACATGCAAAATGTATCACAGGCCAGAAAAAAAAACTAACTAAGGAGCCCTCTGGCCAATAAAATGACTAAACTAAGAGTCCTTTTTGTGTATTTCTAGCTCACATTGATCAGGCAAACACCTCCTTCCACAAGATGAATAAACCCATTCCTGCTAATGTAAAAATATAGTAGAAGATGCCCACAAGTGCAATGCTACAACAAACTAATTAATCAGCAGGCTGGAAACCCTTCCTGAAGGTGATTTCAAGACAGTCTTACAGTAGTAACAGTGAGAAGAAGAGCAACGTTTTACAAAAAATACAGTGAAATGCATATATAAAAGCAGGAAACAGTAGCAATAATTCAAAATAACCTAAGCAAGTGCGATTTAGCAGTCAAAAGTATTTAACTTTTCCTGGATGGCACTGGACACAAGTAAAACACTTCTGGAATGCAGGCTAAGTGTCCAAGCTTTGCTGAGCTCTAGAAAAATGAGCAGCAGACAATATGTAGTAAAAGAGGTTTACTCAAGAACAATACTGGTTTGCTGGGTGGGCACTCAGTATCATGGATCTATGGAAAACAGTGGGTGACAAGAGTACATAAACAACTTATGCAACAGAGAATAGCAATGAAAGAGGGCAGGAAGGGACTTTGGAAATCAGATTACCATAAAGGGTGAAGGCCAGAGATACAGCCTTATAAAACCACCACAGCAAAAAATTGAGAGAGTTGAGAACAAAATTCAAGCAGGCTAGCTAGAGACGCATCCAATCAAATAAATCCAATGTTGGAGCTCTTTCAGAAACTTTAGCTTAATGTGTTAGTAGGTGATGGGGTAGACACAGAATCAAACGTTAAGCAGGCAAATGATAAGCAGAATATAAAAGCACTGTAGCACAAACTGGAGCAGAGACCATTCTCTCACTATTGAACTTCTACTACAGTTTAAGGCAACATGCTGCATACATTTACCAGCAAAACTGTTTATGGAAAAAATGCAGTAATAAATGAGCACTGCTAAAATCTGCTAGTAATACACAGTCATGCCACAACTGTGAATTAAACTACAAGACTAAGGACCAGCAGGGTTTAAAATATTAATGGATGGCCTTTACAAGAAATTCTACTTGTAGAAATAGAAATGCAGAATTGCTACAGAAACAAAGTCTTCCCGAGACTGCAAATCTGCAAATTGACATAGAAACTTAAGTTCCCAGAACAAACTTAAGAAAATGCAAAAAGATAACTTTTTGGCTAAAACATTGAAAAAAAACAAAAAAGTACAAAGATGTACCACCACATAGGTTACTGTAAGTGCAACTTACATATTTAAATGGAATTGAAATTATTCTCTTTCCTTTTTGATGAAAAGCTAGTTACTCACAATTCCACTCCTCTCCAAATCTTGATTATAATTTTTCTCTGATTTCCAGTTATCTGAAGGATGCAAGAAGTGTTTCACTCAACCTTCATACCCCAGGATTCAATAAACTCCCTGTAGGAATAGTGTTATTCCTACACAGAGTGAATGGTGTCTGCTTCTGCATAGCCGTAACAGCATTGTGCCTTGCATATTAATGAAGGCGAGCTACTGAGAACGGCTGTAAAGACACGAACAGTGAAGGAGTGCAGGGGTGTGTTTCAGTAGTGCTCACACATCCAACACACCCCCTGCCCTCTGAAAGTTCCATATGGCACTTTCTAACTGCTTTCAGTGTCCGCCATAAGGCACTTTGACCATATGTCTGAACCTCTTAGAGCCAAAATCCATACATAGCCTAAAATGATGGGGGGCATACCTCTCAACCTCTTAGAGCCAAAAATCTGGACAAAGTCTAAAATGATGGGGGGCATACCTCACAATCTCTTCATGTCACAAGTCTGGACAAAGCCTAAAATGAAAGGGAGCATACCTCTCAACCTCTTAGAGCAAAAAAACTGGACAAAGCCTAAAATGATGGGGGGGGGACAGGGGCAGACTATAAATATTGCCCTTACAAACTTAGAAAGTTGATAGAGGAACAGGGTTTGTATCAACATAACATGTAGGGAAGGATTAGAAGTCTGAAACTGAAATGTATGCCATTATTTAGTGACTTCAATCCTGATATTGCCCATACATACTTAGACAGTTGCTAGAATGACAGGTAGTACATTACCAAATGTGACTTACAAGTAGTATTGATACATGTAATTAAAGTGCTTTTATTATTTTTTTTTCCATTCTAAGTTACATTTAAGCATAGTTGAGCGGGTTTGCTCATTACAGCCCTGTGCTCAGCATTGCTTAAACATCTCATAGGAGCTAAATACAAATGTATAGCTAAAATCCTTAATGGCAAGATAGCGTAGTGGTTAGAGTCCCGGCTTTGCATGCAGCAGTTCACAGTTCATGTACCAAGACAAGCCCTTTTCTACATGGGAAAGCATTGGTGAAATTATGTTTTTTATTTTAAATTATGTAGTAGTTGATATTTGTTAACCAGGGTAGTGTAGCTTGTTCAAAATGGAAGTGTGAGGGCATATAACATTTGAAATCACCCATGTATACACAAGTGTCCTATACAGTATAGTCACACCCCAAGGTAATGTAATGAAAGCGCATAGGGGGACGTTATGTAAAGCAAATCATAGATACTTAATATGTCAGTAATAACTGATTAATTTACAATTCTGATTTTTTAAATGAAAACTGAGCAATGCTGAGCAGTGCTCAGCTCTGCTTAGCCGGTTTAAGCATTGCTTAGACATACATTCTAGGTTCATAGGTATGTACTATGCTAATGGCCCTGGAGCCAGTACAGGCTTAGACCATATGATTGCCCTGGCATCATGCCACCCAACTTTAGTTCCTAGTGCCTCTGTTGAGTAGAGCTACTGGAGTGATCCCTGTTTTGAATTTTCTATTTTCCATCCACTTATCAAGATTTCTGTTGAAGAGGGCCAGCGAGGTCCTCTGCTTGACATGTATGGGAAGTCTATTCCATAGCATGGGCAGTCTCTGGGTTATGACCCTGTCCCTCCAGCATGTTCTGTTGATTGTGGTAATGAGGTTGAGGTCTCTGGAGCATGTGGTGTGGAGAGACTGGGATTTCTTTAGATGTAGGATTTCTAACAGAGCTGGGTTAGACATGGCTTTGTAAGTCAGGCAGAGATCACCTCTAAGTAGGTGATATGAGACAGAGAATAGTTGGAGTTTTTTTAGTCTGTCCATATAGGACAAGTGTTGAAGGCCTAGTATACTCTTTGTGAGGTACTTTTGCAGCCTCTCCAGTTGTTGCAGGTATCTAGTGAGGTACATGCCAAATGGGACATTGTACTCAATGACTGGCCTAATGAGGGAAGAGTAGAGAGAGACAATGACCTCTTTCTTCCTGGATGCAAAACCCTTAGTAATGAGATGTGCCACATAGAAGGACTTTCTGACCACAGTGGCAATGTGGTAGACAAAAGAGAGGTTGCTGTCAACCTGTGTTCCCAGATCTCTTATAATGCAGTCTGTGTTCAGTGGACTACCATCAATGTGATAATTCAAGGGAACTGGGTTTTTCCCAAGGGAGATGATGACACATTTTTTTGGCATTGAGCTTAAGGACATGGTTCTGACACCAGCTGGTCTCATTGAGGCCTTTCTGTAGGATGCCAACATCACTTGAGGAGTTAATAATAGCTCCCAACTTGCAATCATCTGCGAACTTTGTCAGCCAAAGTCCCTTCATTTTGGTCTGGACTTCAGAGAAGTAGATACCAAACAGGAGAGGACCCAGGACCGAACCCTGTGGGACTCCACTCATGACTGGTGGGCAGGCTGACTTGGAGTCAGCTACTTTCACACTGTGGGTTCTATTTGTGAGCCAGTTTGCAACCCACCTAGTGATATAGGGGTTGATGCTTAGCTTAGTGAGTTTTTCTAGGATTCCTGAGTGGGGAATGGTATCAAAGTCTTGGCCAGATCACGGTAGGCTGTGTGAACCACCTTGCCTTCATTCACAGCTCTGGTGACTGACTCAAAGAATTCAACCAGGTTGAGCAGGCATGATCTACCCTTTACAAAACCAAACTGTGTAGGAGCCAGAGTTTGGAGATTCCCTATATCCTTGTTTATTAGGTTAATGATGATGCATTCCATAGCTTTGCATATCAGACTTATCAGGCTAATGGGCCAATAATTCCTGGGGTCTGTAGTCGCTCCTCCTTTGTGGAGAGGGATGACTGTAGCAGTGCGCCATTTTGTAGGGACAAAGCTTAAGGTGAGGCTGTGATTGAACAGGGCACACAGGTGAGGTACCAGTTCACTCTGTAGTTCATATAGAACACAGCCAGGGAAGCAGCAGTCACCTCAGCTAAGCTGATTTGTGCATTGCTTAGCTGAGTTTAGCATTTTCGAAATGGTGCAATGATGGCAAAGGGCATGAATATGGCCTTGTTTAAACCACATTGGTGGGAATGCAGCCATAACCTGTTGTAGTCCGATCTCTGCAGGAACCATGCCTGGCATTGGAGGGGGCGCACACTTTCAAGCACAGTGCTGGGGCATTCTGGAGGCCAGGGTCATGGCTGGACTGCTCATAGAACACCATGATGACAGACTGCTGCAGGGCCAGTACTAGGGCTCTCAGTAAAAAACAGAGGCCTAGGATCATCTGGCACATGACCTCATCAGTAGCACTGGACCCTCCTGAACTGGTGAGCAGGTACAACATCATTCTACTGACCTAAAGCATAGGAAGGGGGAGGTCTTGGCCCAGCGGATCCAAGATGCTCAAGCACAGAATGCACCATTAGTGAGTAAGTATCTCATCCATAGTTGTACCACATTCTAGCCTGAGTATGTTATAGGCAGGTATGCATAATGTTTGTTTTTCCCCCTATAGCTTCAGCAGAGAGGGCTAGCAATGTGGAGGCCCATGCCGACGGTATGTCAAAGCTGCACCAAGAGGCTGGTGAGTACAGATCTATCTTGTAGTATATAGTGCAATAAATAAGATGGAGTATATTGTTTACTGCCAGTAGGTCTAGTGTGTTAAGTGTCTACTGAATAAATAAAGTTTGCCAGACTAATTTTAATCTACAGGATATGCAGTAGTAAAGCACTGTGTCATATTACTAAAGTAAAGATTTATAACACACACTGTTGTGTTTACTCTGGTATGTTGTAGAAATAGAATGTGTACAGGTTCGTTGCAGCAAATATGGCTTTGACAGCATGAATTAACCGAGGCTGTTCTGAGAACCAGCTATTATGCAAAACAGTAAATTGTGGAGCTGTAAAACAAGATATGAATGAAATATGAAATATTTTATGCTCTAAGATCTGAACCCTGAATAGTAATGTCTAAAGTATTATAGTGTGTCCACTGCAGCATTGCCTTGTGTTAACCTTTGCTTTCCAGATTGTATTATTTCAAAGGATTAATACACAGTACGATAACTATCTGCCATGTATGACTCTCAGGATTACATGGTCAGACTGTCTAAGCCAGAGAGTATTAGGCAGAAATCAGTCAAGCAAGAGACAATTTCCCAGTATCTCAGTGAGATGAAAAATAGCCTTGTTGTTCATTTTAGCACACCCAGTTCAACACAGTACAACTCCAGGGAGTGGTACTGAGATGTTTGCATGTATACACTCAAGAAATCTTGAATATTTGTAGAAACAGTCAGATAGTGGTAACAGATATTTTCTCCACAGCTCTTACAGGTAAAGAAATGTGTGTAGTAGTTGTATGAAGAGTATACTAATACAACATGTACAACTGTTCCACTGTCCAACCCCAAGCCTGCAAATGACAGCAGGATAGGTACATACACCATACACTCTACCTGATACATGTCTCTCATGTATCACTCTGTCATGGCTACTGGTCAGTGCCACCAATAACCTTGGACACAGATAGGAATCCAGGTAAGTATGCCAGTAGCAGACTCACACAACATCATGCAGGGTACCCCTTCTTTGTCAGATATGTAACCCCAACATGTACAAGCCCCCTCTAGTAATGTACACATAGTTCTCACAGTCTGCCCCATACCATTACAGGTTGACAGTTTAATGGGTATGTATGTGCTACAGAAGCTATGGGCTATAGGTAGATGTAAAGTGAGGGCAGACCTGTAGAGTATTGAGCAGTACTGTTGTGAAAAATAGAAGCCCATGCAGTTGTTAATGGACTACCCCCACCACCTCTCATCTGCATCACTAATTATTATTCATATACTACAGGTATGTTTTTCTCAAAACCTAATGTTGGAACTTGTGTTCTATTATTGTTCATATATTTATAAACTCAAAAACCAAAACCAAACCACTGTACTAAAAGCACAATGAAAAATAAAATGGCACAAATGGCTCAAAAACGGTACTTTAACTTTTTATTACTTTCAAGTCACAACCGGTAAGCGCTTTTATTCACAAAGAACTTCATCAGACCTAGTTATAAAAATAAACCATGTTTCTTATAAGCCATTAAGTTAATCACATGATGCAAAAACATCAATGCTTTAACCCTTTCCTGTTTAAAACAACTTTAAAATTCTCCCTGTCATTCATACCTGGATCTGAAACTGTATTAAGTCTTACTTGCCAACAGTATTCCTTCCAGTTTCCATCTTTGGCATCCCATCTTGTCTCATAATTTGAAACTTGGTTTATCACTGAAAATTTGAAATCAGCATTAACATTTTTATGTAACAATGCCACATGCCTTGCTACGACATTGGTTATATCCAGCTTTTCAACAGCTCTTAAATGCTCTTAAATACTATAATAAAAACTACGAACAGTCCTCCCCATATAGTATGCCTGATATAAGCTGCAAAAAACTATATAAACTACAAACTTCGACTTACAGCTAAAATTACCTGCTAATTTGATAACATAATCTCGGGCCTTAACATAAACTTCTTTCCCTACCAAAATATATTTGCAATAATTACACATATTACACTTAAACATGCCCTTGCATGAAATATTACTATCTTGTTTGGTGGCATGAAATAAATCTTTTAAACTACTCCCCTTTCTTGTTACAAAGACTGGTTTATCTCCAATTACTTTACTAGTATCTTGGAAATTCTTAAAAAAAATTCATTTCTCATTAATAATCTTTTTAATGCCAAATTTATCCACTAAATTTTCTAAAATACAAGCCATACCAAAATTCTCATCTTTATATTTCATAACAGAACTATTATCAAAGCCTGAATTTCTTTTTGCTATTGTATTTGACATTGCTTCCTCCATTACATAATTAGGATACCCTCTTCTCAAAAACGTATTATTTTAAAACTTCACATTTTTCTAAAAAATAATTCTCATCTGTAAGTCTATTTATTCTGTCAAATTGACTGTTGACTATATTTCTTTTCAACTTCACATTATGCATACTATTATATTCTAAATAACTATTATTCTGTACTTCTTTTTTATGTATTTTCACCATAACCTTATTATCTTTTTATATACAGTCAGATCCAAGTAATTCAGGCAGACTTCATCTTTATTGAAGACAAATTTCAAAAACTGTGATATTGAATTCAAATATTCAAAAAAATCAATTAACTCATTCTCAGACTCACTCCATAGCAAAAATAAATAATCTATAAAACGTTTATAAAAATAGATGTGCTTAGCATATCTGGAATGCAAAATATATTGTCTTTCCCAGCTAATCATAAATAAACTGGCATAGCTGAGGGCCATAGCAGCCCCCATTGCTACCCAACTTTTTTGTTTGTACATCTTATTATCAAAAGTAAAATAATTAGGGTGGAACCTAGATGGCCATCTGAAAGCAGCATGTTTTTTAGAGCTCCACAAATTAGCCTAAAAAACAGGAAAATATTTTTTTTCAAACAAAAACTTCTAAATATTGTAGAGTAACTTCTGAACTAACTTCACAGCAATTTTGGAGCATTTTCATAGAAATTTTCCTGTCAAACATCCTGGGGACAAATCTTACTTTGAGAAAATGAGCAACTCAAAGAATACTCACTCAGAAATCACTCTGAAGAAAGAAATCCAACTGATGTCTTCCACCATGCATGAACTATCTCTAAAAATTGATGGATTTAAAGACAATCTAGCAAACCTTAAGCAAAATTGTCAAAAACAAACTGATGTCTTAAGAGAAACACTACAACAGCAGCAATCAAAAATCAGAGATATGAAAACTTCACTAAATGACATAGAAGTGAGACTCAAAGAGGAAGAAAACCAAACTGAAATTTTATTGCAGCACAGCAACTGGCTTATCAGTAAGGTGGATGACTTGGAGAACAGAGAAAAGAGAGCAAACATAAGGATTTTTGGATTACTGGAGAGGTCTGAAGGTGAGGATATTGTCTTGTTTCTAAACTCTTGGCTACCTGAAATTTTAAATCTGAAAGAAGGTTCATCTTATGGCATAGAGAGGGCACACAGAGCTATAGGAAAACCTGTTTCTTCTTCACCTTATACAGCACCAAGATCTATAGTAATAACATTTGTATCCTATATTGACAAAGAACTAGTACTCAAAACATCATGGAGAAAAAGTCCATGGAAATACAATCAAGGTCAAATCAGGTTTGATAATCATTATTCCACTAGAGTATTAGGAATGAGTTAAAAAGGATGGCCACTTGTGAAACTACTGAAGCAGAAGAAAATAAAATTTCAACTGATATACCCTGCAAAGACAATAATTTTCTACTCAAATGAAATGAGAACTTTTAATGATTCAGAGGAAGCCTTCACTTTCATCAAGAATAACATAATATCTATCCCAGAAGAAATGGACTGGTCTTCATCTTCATCATTGAAAAGATCTCCGGAAAAAAATGCCTGGACTGATGTGAAAAAAAAAGAAACAAAGGACTGAATCCAAAAATACAGCTTCTACAATTACTCTCAAAGAGTCTACTAAGAACTGAATCTTCTTTAAAAAAGTATGTACAATCATTTTTTTTAATATATCAATTACAACCTGTTTATTACAATATATAGCTCTCCTTTTCTTTATTTTTTTTGAGCCACTATATATCAGAAAGCCTTCCTATAGTTAACAGCAACATAGATGTTAAACATATAAACATTTTGAATAGAGTTTATTTTATATTTTTTCAGTTTATTCACTAGGTTAGACTAATAAATAGAAGGAAAGTTTCTGTCATGGGTTTATAATGAACCTCAATGTATTCACTGTGTTGCAGTTTTGTCTTTAATATGAACTGCTTGATTAGACTGCATTGATTTTCAAGTGAACTATTTGAAATATTGAAAGGTCACTTAATAACCTACTTTTTAATATAACAGTGTTAGTTACTGTCCATGTACATATACAATCTTACAGTATTTGGTATGAATAAACAGTTGCCATTAAACAAGTTGCTTTTAAAATGTACGGCATTCTGAGGAGCTGTCTATTAACTAAAATCCTTTCTAGTGCAGCTCCAGCTTCTCAGAGCGCCAAGATACCTCGCAGCTGCTCAGGCTTCCTCTTCTAACTGAGCGGCTGCGATATACAAGGTATATCCAAGCACTAGTTAATTTAATGTAAAGAGAGGAAGGAAAAGAAATGTTATTGAAATGAGAGTAGAGAGTTGAATAACACATGATTACTGGAGAGCCGCCCACATGTAATGATCAACGCTGATGCTTTCTGGCATTTGATTTACATCATGATTCTCTGTATTGCTAGAGATGGGTGTTGGAGGAACAGGGTTTGTAGAGACTTGCTTGCTCTAGTCTTTTTATTATTATTTTGCTATAAAGAGTTAAAGACTACAAGCCAGATATATGAAACATTGAGGAAACCTGTGTTAGCACATTTGCACATAATCAAACACTTCCTCACTCTTTTAAAAAGACAGGCATTTTTTCCTTTGGTTCCTCTTGAACATTTTCTTGATACGGCTTCACTGCTGCATCACAACTCTAATGTAAATACTATACCCACAACTGCCAATTTAAAATGTTGTAATAAGAATAATCAAATACAGATTTGCTTGTTTTGCTTTAACTTTATAATGTTATCCAACATTTGTTGTTTCTGACATGTAAACATAAGCATTTCCTTTTATATTTTTTGATACCACTACTTTCCACTTTGTCTCACAGCTACACCTAGATGAGATTAAAACTCAAAACTGACCAATCAAATAACCTTTTTCAGACAATTTGATTTTTAGAAGGCAAAGGGGGAACCATCAATCTATTTAGTATGAGTGTTACAATTCCAGAATGCATCTCTTAGGGATTTATATTTGAAAAGAACACCAAGAGAATTATGATCTCTCTACTTAGATTAAGACAGAAAATGTTATAGAAATCAAAACAAGAAATGGCAGTCTAATATGGATTCAGGTCTGTAACTCCAAAAGGCAGCACTTGCTTTGACAAAATACTAAGGCCATTAAGATCTGGGGCATTTAAATTCAGTCAGCAAAAGGTTAAACAGGCAATATTTATTATTAAGGATGGAGGGAATAAATGAGAGGTACCCACAGGTAACTTGGCAAGTTTCTAAAGCTTATTATTAA
Source organism: Protopterus annectens (assembly GCF_019279795.1). NCBI lineage: Eukaryota > Metazoa > Chordata > Ceratodontiformes > Protopteridae > Protopterus > Protopterus annectens. Next base: position 151,354,857 of record NC_056730.1, read on the forward strand.
CAATTGTATTTGGCAGCAGTACCACCCCAATTAAATCCTCTGTTGATAAGATAGTTTCTAGATAAACCAAATCTACCTAAGTTTGCTGATTAAAGGCAGAAAATGTTATGGCATCAGTTACAGCAGACAAATATAAGCTAATAAAGAGTACTCAGTCGATCAACAAGTAACAGGATCAGATGGACACTCTGGAACTTTGGAAATTGGGAGGGGATGACAAATTAGTTGTGACATGATACTTGCTGATGAAAAGGGTTCAATTAGAAGAGACTATTTTATTATTATGAAAGGATTTAGTCAGCACAGTGATACCCAAGGTGGACACAGAAAATGTTTATGGTATTATTTCCCAAAAGGTGAGCTAAACTGATCTCATATGTCATTCATACAGATCAGTGTGGGGTTATGGGGGGAAGCAGACACAAGATAACATAATTAGAATGTTATTGATCCTAGGGAGTGTCTAACAAAAGAATACACCAATACTGATTTTAAGCCTAGATGTCAAGAAAGCATTTGGTACAGCCAAGTGACCTTTTTTATCTGATATGTTGTGGGAAAAAAGGGAAAAAATGGAAAAAAGAGGGGAAAAAGGAAAATAAAAAAGCATGTTTTGCTGGGGGATAAATAACAGTGCACCCTATGTAGTAATCAACCCCCACACAAGTCAGGCAGCTTTTAAATACACTGAATGGTAACACGCTTTTATTGAAATATACATGATTTAACTCAGTGAAATAATGGATGTAGAAAACATGAGCAAAGGAACTCAACATGTAAACCATAAAGATCTAGACTAATAAATATTTTAAGAACAAGTTCCTGCATTCAATGTATAATTCAAATAAACCTTCATTTCCCATCTTCTAATGATGGTAATTCTAAAGGTTATTTAAATAAGTTATGTAGATTTACAGTAGTACATTAATACCTATGAGGCAAACATAGGAGATATGATTACATTTCTTAATTTCTCAGAATATAGAATTTGGATAATACTTACTCTGATGGAGAAACAAATGGTGATGAATTTTGAACATTACTCACTCAGACAGAGGAATTTACCAAATTAAAACATGATGCTTAGACATGAATATTCTGGAAAATTTAGAGCATTGGACTCTAATGTTTGCTAACTACTGGTTTCCCTTCCATCAATTGTCTACTAAAAAATAAAGGCTCTGGAAGGAGCAATCAGATTTGTACCTGAGGACTAGATTGTTTCCACAGAAATGCATTGAAAGCTTACTGTAGAGTTTAATTTCTTACCTAATCTTCTTTTCATAAGAAATAATTGATTTACATGTATCTTATACATAGCTGTTATTCTAGATACGCCAGTATTCTATTAATATGTTTTTTCTTTGATAAGAGACATTAGTTGAGTTAATAATAACTAATTTATAAGCAAGTTAAAATGTATCTTATTATATAAATTCAATTGATCTTCAATAAATAGTTATGGAGCTCAAAAGGTACTTTTATTGATACAGTATGAAAGATAATCTGATTATTTTTATCTGTTGGATTGGGAATGTATATCATTCCATGTACAGTGAGGAAATTTTTGAATTGTTGGATTATTTTTTCATGTTTAATTGTTTTTGTTTTTTTTTGTTTGTTTGTTTTTTGCTGGTCTGAACTAAAACTCATAACATATTCTTTAGTAATAGGACTCAATCTGATAACAAAAAAATAGAAGGGACAAGAAAATCTAACAAGTAAAATATCAAAGAAGAGTTATGGGCTTGACTAGATTACAAGTATAATTTAAAATATGATAACCAAGGAATAACTTATGGATCTAACATTACTTTTTCAAATGTCAATGGCTTGAACAATCCTAAGAAGAGATCAAATCTATTAAGATATCTAAAATTAAATAAAGCTCAGGTTGTATTCTTACAAGAATCACATTTTAAAACCAATGATGAACACATATGGAATCCACATGAATATTTAACATTAGCTCATTCCTCACATAAAACAAAAACAAGAGGAATAATAATTTTATGGAAAAAAAGAAAGTTATCAATCCTCAGATCATTTACAAATATGAAGATAAAGATGGTCTTCTAGCACTTGTTATCCTAAAGTTTAATAATATGATTTGGACGCTAGTAAACTTATATTGGTTTCCTGGCATAGGCACAGAAACTGTTAAAAAACAACCAGATTTAATTAGTAGAACATATAAAGGTAATCTAATAATAGGAGGTGATTTTAATTGCATTTTAGATAATTTAGAGACTACCAACAAAAGAAACTTGCTTCTTAAGCCTATAGCAAAACTACTTACAAACTGGAATGAAAGTCACAACCTAATTGATACATTCAAATTTCAAGAAGACAATTCGTTACTATTTTTCCATCAAGATCATAGATTTAATACCCACACAAGAATAGATAAAATATTTGTATGACAAGAGCTAAATACAAAAATAAACAAATTTCTAATAAACCCCTGCCCCATAACAGACCATAATTCTCGTATCCTTAATTTTCAAATAGACTTTACAATATTAATTTTGTAACTAGAATACCAGCTTATATTACAAAATTAAAAGAATTTAAACACTGGTTAATTACGGAACTTCGACGTTATTTGGAAACTAACTACATGGAAGAGATAAATATAGTAATGATATGGGATACCTTGAAAACATATATGGGAAAATTCTTGCATGATTCAAAACAAATCAAAAGAATGGGAGTTTGAATTAAACAATATACAAAAACAACTTATAAAAATTAATAACAATTCTTCATCAAATACCTCTACTAATAAAAAATAGATTAATTAAACAAAAGATATAATGAAATTCTAACTCATAAAACAAATATAATGTTAGAAAACCTAAAACTAAACTCTTGTTCTACATCACCAAGACATATGCACAATTTAGTAATGAGAATTCAAAGACAATCCAGACAAAATAACATTACTAATATCATTTATGAAGGAAGAAAAATAAATTAGTCTCAGATATAAGTGAAATTCTTAAAGCCTTCAAACATCATTATGCGGAACATTTTGGAAGTAATAAATCTCAAACCACTTGTTCAAATATAGAACTTAACTTTAACAATGTTAATAAAATTCCAGAAAAATTAAAATTAGATATCCCAAAACAAATTATACATAAAGAAATCACAGATGTTATCAAAGAAAGTAAATACAACAAGGCACCAGGATTAGCTGGTATCATTATTGAACTATGTAAATTTTTTCCAACATCCATAATCTCAGTGTTTCACAAAACATTACTAGAAATTCAATTACAAAATATTATACCACCCTTATGGAGACATTCACTTATTATGCCCATTATAAAAGAAAATAAAGATTCCACACAATGCAAATCTTACAGCCCAATATCTCTACTCAACAATGATTATAAAATTTTTATGTCCATCTTAGTTAATAGAATCAAAAAATCTCTGACCTACACCATAAATGAGGACCAAACCGGTTTCATTTACAATAGATGCACTTATGATAACATTCAAAGAGTATTAACTCTTATAGACATACTAAATAGAGAAATAAGAAAGCCCTAATAATAACATTGGACATAGAAAAAGCTTTTGATTCACTAAATTGGGAATATTTACTTACAATATTAGTACTTTATGATTTTCCTCAACCCTTTATTTCATTAATAAAATAATATATAAAAATAATTTAGCATATGTTAAATTAGGAGCATTTACTTCTGAACCTATAGCTCTAACAAAAGGAACAAAACAGAGCTGTCCCATGTCACTTATCCTACTTGCACTAGCGATTAAATTATTTGCCTCTTCAATACATTCCAATAGGAAAATAAAAGGTAATGATTTACATGGCCAGTATGATTCCAAAATTATGTTATTTGCAGATGACATTCTTCTTACACTATCAAACTCAAAAGAATCTATAAAATCATTAGATGAACTAGTAGAATATTTTTTAATGTCTGGACTTTACTTCAATAAAGCAAAGTCAAATTTCCTAGTCTTTAATCTTTTCCTAAAGATTTTTGAAACAAACCTCTTATTTTTATAATCCTTTTCCAGAAAGACGTCTAAAAAGGAAATTTTGTCAAGGTCTCTGGTATAGGTGAACTTTAGAAATTCTTTGGTGGTTCCAATATAATTTATAAAATCATCAATAGCATCAACAGGTCCATCCCGCAGAACAAACATATCATCCAAAAAATTGGTGTAAAATTTGATGTGCTCAAAAATTCAGTGACTGTAAATATTGTGCTTTTAATTACATAATTGATTAGTTTATAACTGGGTGGAACTTCCTATTTGGACTGTATAAGAAGGAAGTAACTATGTGGGGTAAATTGTCTGATGAAGTCTAGATCTTTCTGGACAAAAGTGCTCATCCTTCGATTTTTTTGTCTGAAGTTAATAAAGTGGATTCTGCATTCTACAACTGTGTGGTGATTTGCAGCCTGCAATACTTTGAGTGGGTTCAATTCAGCTACTTCTTCTGGCTTTTGTGCTATCTAATAGAAGGGAATCATATAATAGGCAAGCAAGTTTCAACCCTAAATTATTTAGGCATTGTTCCATGTAAAAATATAGAAGAAACACTTGTTACAAATTATAATAATATCTTAAACAATATAAATATATTTAACTTTTGAAGATAGATTACAAATAATAAAAATGATACTACTACCAAAAGTTTTATATATAGCTCAAGCCATTCCTAAGATTCCAGAAAACATATTCTAAAAGAAATAAATACACTATTATTAAAATGTCTTTGGTACCCTAATAAAAATAGAGTAGCTCTCATTCATCATGTTAGACCATGGGATAGAGGGGGAATTAACTTTCCAGACTTAGAGACTTATATAAAAGCTTCTATATTTAGAATAATCATAAATTGGATAGACCCAAATTATTCATCTAACTGGAAAACTTTACACAGTATTTATTTAACTGAAGATCCTATAATAAAAAACTATAAGTTAGATAATCAAATTAATAAACCAT
>NC_056730.1:151364854-151469854 GCF_019279795.1 Protopterus annectens
CTAACTGTAAAACAGCAATACTTACAATCTGTCCCTAATTCTGGAACACTGTCCCCCATTTTGTTGGGTTTCTCCACATTTCTTGTTCTAAGAGGTATTTCCACCTATCGTCTGTGAAGCTGTAGCTTCTACACCTCCATAATGTTCTCCTCACAAGCAAGGAAAAGGGGCAAGGCCCACATGAAAGTCTTAGTTATAGCACTGTGTTGTTATGCCTTTGGCTAATGTTCTGGATGCAATTAGCAAGTGGGAGACACCAACTGGTGCACAGGCCATCACCTGCTCATGAGCAGTACCTACAAAAGGCAAGCTGCTGCCTATGCAAAACAGGTATGAGCCTATACAGGGAAAGATTGTACACAGAAACTAAGAAACCTTGAGAAACCTCAAGAATACTGCAACAAAACACTACAACAGGTATGTCAAACAAGTAAGCATGTAATGGAATGCAGAAGGGGGGAATGCAATAATGGGAAATAGGAAGTTAAACAATTTGTCTCAACAAGATTTGCTGGACTGAAATGTTGCTGTTCAGCACTTATGGCCATCCCATCTGGCTCTGTCTGAAGTGACATCAATCACAGGTCTGGCCCCTGGCTCACCCCAGGAAAGATCAACTCACATATGACTACTACTGGAGTGTCTGTTGCACAATACTGACTGTGACACTGCCAGGACAGCTACTGGGATTTTGTAAATATCCATATGTCACTTGTGAATACCACTATGATAATTATGCTTGTCTTACAAATCTTAGAGACCTATATAGGGTATATGTATAGTAAACAACTGTCGCAGAAGAGTGTGTTGAACTGCATGTGATATACCGAGCTCATACCATTCAACTGACCAGTGTTCTGCACACTGACCACATGTGTGCCTCATATTTGTAGTCTATTTTCTCATAGAGTTGTGTTGTGTCTGGCAAATCACTGGCAAATCTGTGAAGACTGACATCAGAACATAATAGCATACATGTGAATCTCAGATTCATATCCTCCAGGGTGTTTCTGTGAATGCAAAACCTACTGTGCTATCAATGGTCTTAAGTGTGTTACAGCAATATTAATAGAGTGTCACTATTTTTGGCCCATTGCCCCAATTTATGTGTGCCATCATCCAGATGTCCTGCTCTAACAGGTTGAGAGGTACGACTGAGCAACAAGAGTTTAAACACAGTGTGCCATGTGACATAGAACAGAAATGAATATCAGGTATTACCTGTGCACATGTATGTATTAGTAGGTGTAGCTGGAAGCCTCACAACTACAGACATGAGTTTCAAAACATCAGTTAAATAAGCTGTTCATGTTGTACAAGTGTGTAATCTTAGTTTCAGTACATCAAACAGACATAAATGTCTACGGCTACAGCTGTTGCTTTGCCTTGACACAGAAATGAGTACTAGATTAAGCAAGAATACCAGGTTGAAATTGAAGAAGTGTTCAACTGTGTTATGACTTTGTGTCCAAGACTACAACAAACATCTATAGAGCACCTAAATAGCTGTATGGACTCAGCAATACCTAACTTGTAAAACCCTCCTCCGCCAGTGTAGAGTAATCCCTCTTTAGTGGACAGCAGCGATACATAAACCACATAATATGTCAATATATTGACTGTACAGGGCCAAGTAGGAACAGGCACCAAATTGGAAGCAATTCCACCTTTGTCTGAACAAGCATATAACGACACAGGTGAATCACTGTAAGGCTAACTGTGAGTACAAATTGGACACATCCACCAAAGCCAATTACAAGGCCTTCTTCACATATGTCTTCAATCTGGGAGGCAACAACCAAATCCACCCTGTACTGGTGGTCAATAACACCACATATACACACACATGCCATAACTATAGCCAACCTGCTACAGACAGGTTAAGTGAAAATGTCCCCCCATCAGTATAGGAGGATATGCACAGCACCCGCCCCCCTCCCTTCATCATCAGGGAGCAGGTCCATAATGCCCACACAAAGGCAACAAAATGAAGTCTCCATGGGACTTGATAACATCCCTGTCTGCATCCTACATGAACTCAGGTATGTGCTCTCAGGCCCATTATACACTGTAGTCAAACAAAGCCTGAGCACCAGTAACATCCCATCTGCATGGAAGACAGCCACTGTCATCCCTCTATACAAATATGAATGATGAGTGGAGGATTATGCACATTACTGGCCCTCATTGGGGGGAACATGACACATCAGGACCAGGAGTGCAATGTATGCTCATACTGTGCTGATAGATGGCAGGGGTATGATGTGGTTGTAAGAGGTGCATATCGCTAGCAAATGTGGATGTGCAGGATCTGTAAATAATGTTGACCAATGTATGAGGTCCTGTGATGTGTTTCCCTGTTTATGTCTTCCAGGTGGAATGCAACGTTTTTGCCACCCGGCCTTCTCCAATGCCGAGACTGCAGCGATTGTAGACTCCATACTACAGCACCATGGGGTCCTATTTGGCTATAGCTGACAGCAGCTGCGGGAGTAGACCACCCTGTGGGACGACCTTGTCTCCAGGGTCAACAATGTGGGTCAGCATGACCGGACCTATAAGCAGGTGAGGCACAGGGTGACCGACCTAATCCCCCATGCCCAGCGAAGGGCTGCTGCAGTGGCCAGGGATCATTCAACCACAGGTGGGGTCCTGCTACACAGACCCCATTGACACCTACAGAGAAGCTCCTCACCAACCTTGAAGCAGCCACTGCACACCAGTAAACTCAACACACCAACATTGTGGAGGTTTGTGACACCCAGATAGCAGGAGAGGAGCATCCATGTAAGGACCCATTGGACATCAATCGACTACTGTAGCAGCCATACTGGCATCCATAGAGTATCTAAATGCATATATCAGGTAAAACTGCATTTGTGGGTGGGGTTTGTAATGCACAGAAGTGCACATCTATGGTGAATGATAGCAAATTGTGTAGTATCGAAGCTTGTACTGTACATGTGTAGAAATACAGCATTCATCTTGTACCAATGCCACATGTGAGTCTGCTGCCAGTACCTCTGGACCACAACTACATAGGTCTCTCTGGTCTGGATGTGGAACAGCAGCCTGAAGCCGGTGAGTATGGAAATGTCATGTTGTGGCTCACTTATACCCTAGGCATGTTAAGGACATGCATTTTACCATGCACACAACTGTTACTCTTAGCCATATTGCGATATGTGCATGTTCACTTGTGGTGGGGTTAACTTCATTACATCACAGTAGTCATCACAGGGGCCTATTTGCAGGAAGTGTAACATTTCTGCAGGTGTTGCCACTGTGCTATACAGGTGAACAGCAATAATGTGTACATGGGTGCAGTGCGTGCTAGGTAAAGGCCCATCACCTACTAATACTACTCACGAATCCCAGAGGTGTATATTAGTAACAACATTAAGTGGACATGGCTGCACTGCATGATGTTGAGGGCCTGTCCAGAGAGTGTATGCTGTGGTCTGACTGTGTGTCATGAATGTCCCCATTCAGATATCATGTGGTCTGTATAATGCCTTTGTGCCACCTCACCTTATGTGTCTGTGTGTGCATGTGTGTGTGCACGCGCACGTGCACATGTGTGCATGTGTGTGCGTGTGTGCGTGTGTGTGTGTGTGTGTGTGTGTGTGTGTGTGTGTGTGTGCGTGTGTGTGCGCGTGTGTGTGTATCAGCAAACTTTATAGTGCAGGTATTAATTTACATATGTTGTCTTCTCCTCACAGGTGGACATGGGGGTTAGGGTCCTTCCTGATCAGAACCTGATGTCAGTGCCTCTGCAGACTCTGATGATGATGGTGGTCATAGTGAGGCACAGGTGGGGCTGTCGGAGGCTGAATCTGTGCCATTGGTTGGCATCCCACTTTAGACCAAAATGGCCCTGCACACAGTCATAATGCCCACACATACCCAGTCCTTAACAGTCACAGATAATGGACAGTTGGAGGGTGGTGGCATGGAACAGGCTAGTGTGGTGACTATGGCAAGTGTGAGTGTAGACACTACCCATAGCCAGACAGCAGACGAGGTCTCACAGAGGTGGATGGACAGGGGTGCTCAAAAGAGGACTGCTGCCTGTCAAGCCCCTGCTGCAAGTGCCACAGCAGGTGTCACCAGATGCAAGTTTCGGATCGTCATGGAGGCGCAGGCATCTACTGAATTCAACACCAGACAGATACTCAGGTACTTGGATGCAATACTTCCTGCCATGCATGATGACCTCCATGGCCTTAATGCTGCTAGACATTATTATGCTGAGGTCATGGATAGACAGTGGGATGAGACACTGGCAATCCTCGATCATGGAATGTCTGTGCTGGAGCATGTGGTGGGAGTAGGGCATTACCATGTTGATGTAGGTCATCAACAAAATCAGCTGAGAGTCTATGGGGCCATGCACATTCACACTCCCATAGTGGCAATACCACCAGCACTACCAAGGAGGGGGTTATGTCCATACCACAACAGAGCAGGCCATGGTTAAGTGGTCCTGGCTGGTCCTGTCAGGGACATAGATCCAGCAGACAGCAATCACCATCAGAGAGTAGTACTGCATCTCACCTTGGGCCTGGTGGTGCCAGTGAGTCCCCTGGTGGGACCAGTTCCCATGACCATGGCTGGAGATGGTGAACTGTATACCCTGCTATGTACAGTCCACAGCTGTCCAACATACCCCTGTGCAGGACAGCCACATGGCATGACTGTGTGCATACAAGCACACACACACATCTCTATCACAGGCAGGTCACAACCAGACAAACACAGCACCTCTGCACAGCCCATTTAAAGAACACCCCACCAAATACACACATGATGTCAACTGTATAGCCCAGCCTAGGTCTCTGGCAAGCCCACACCACACCCTGTGCATATGATACCTGTGCCACATCCCTGTCATCCATACCATTGATGCAGGGGCATGCTAATATGGGTCTGATGCACAGGGTGAATGTAGTACAGTGTAGTAATGTAATGCTGTGTAAGGTGCTGTCTGCTGGCAATTGTTATGGGTACACATCAAAGTGTATGTACCTTTTTTAACCAAGATGCATTACTAGCATTAGTATGGCTGACTGAATATAGTCTCACATGCTGTGTTCTGTTTGTGTTCCAGGTATCTGTGTGTCTGCAGGCTGTGGCCCTGTTGACATTACCAGTGAGGAGTATGGCAGTGTGGGAACACCATTGACCTTTTAATAGCCAAGGTACAGCTGCATATGTACATGTTTACCAGGTGTATGCATGCTACAGTGTGTGAGGGACACTGGTGGCAGACAATGTGACCTTCCAAACATACCCCTTGACACAGCCAGCTAACCTTCATACATGTCACCTCAGTGTTCTTTAGTATCACAGGCTCATACATACAGAGGAGGTTACTTGAATACTGGTACTAGGTCCCTTACAAGCCTACCCATTACTTTAACCCCAACAAATTCATCTGTCTTGTGGGGACACAGTAGTCACAGGGCCTTCACATGTCTACATATTGCACACACACATAAGCAACACACAATGTGTGTGCGGCATTATCAATTGTGGAGTGTGGGACACAACTTGTAGTAATGTGACAGTTGGCAGCACATAACATGTCCATGGCAAGTGCATCACACAGGATGTCCTCTGGTATGCTAATATGACACCTTCTTTGTGTGACATTACCTTTGTTTACAGTATTTCTCATGACATTAAGGTTCTTCTGATGTGCAATCACTTCTCTATGCAATCAGTACAGACCTGTATAGCATGTTTCTTGTCCTACAGTTCTGGGACCTCTTTTAACTGTTTCAGTTGTCATCACAGGTTAAACCTTGCCAAACATGGACTGCAACCTGCAGGGTGGATCAGACATACCTCACAACTGTACAGTTTACACAGACTGTCCTGATTCATGCCACATATATTTGGTCCATTTTCTCATACACCTGTATCTGTCTGGCAAATTGTTGCCGAATAATTGCAAGCTGATGTCATAACATAATGGCAGAAATTATGAGTTGCACACTTCATACCTTTCAGACCATCTATGATAATGGAAAACCTGTTATGCTATCCCTGTTATATGTGTATAGGAGCAATATCTGACAGGTCTCCCTATTATGTGGCCTTTGCCAACACATTATTTATGGTTTTGTAAACATTTTTTGCTCTAACAGCTTGGGAACTATGGGTACAGATGATGACCATACCTCTAACCTCTGCATATGTGTGCAGATTGTCCTGATGTCTGACACATGATATCTATACATTGGTCATAAACATGTGGTTTTCTGGCCAATGTCTGGTAGAATCATGACAGACTGACACTGTAGATTAATGACAGATATTGTCATGTAACAACACATACCTTTTGGAAGGTGTATTCAACTGCATGACCTGTTCTGCTATCTATTAACCATGCGTGTCACAGCAATATGTGACAGGTGTGCTCAGTGTTTGTTGTTTGCCCCAGCTTCCCATATGGCTTTCACCTGATGTCTGCCTGTAAGTGGTTAGGAGGTATGTTGGTGACCGTAACACAGGTAGACTGCTGCAAGGTGATGTGGTACAGTGATAGAGTAACAGACTGTTTATCAACATATTTCAGACAGGTACGAGGTCTGCTGCTGCCATGTCTGTCACTATAGTGACTGTGACATATTTGGCAATGTGTCTCACAAATGCCCATTGTTAGGGGACACAGACCACATATTGGTTGCAAACATCTGGATATTCCTTATACATATGTACAGATGGCTAGTATGACCTGTACAGTTGAACATGGTGCATGTATGGCAGATGCCATTAACTGGCTGTTTAAAGTAATGCTATGGGGAGAGAGTCAACCGTTCTTAAAATGGTATAACCAATACACAAAGGGGATATGCTTCACACACAAACACACACAGTATTATAGTTGCCAGTACTGAGATTAGAATCTCTGCCTATCTAATTAATTGTACTCTAGTATTACACAGTTATTGAAAGTGCCACAGAGCTTAATAGGGCTGAGGAGTGTATACAGGTATGTCTATGATGGATGACATCAGCAGCCCTTGTAAAGAGGGCAATAGGAAGTGTACTGGGTGGAACACGCACACACACACACACACACACACACACACACACACACACACACACACACACACACACACACACACACACACAAAATTACAGTTGCCAGTATTGGGTTTAGAACCCCTACCTATTTAGTTATTAGTACTTCAGTGTTATGCAGTTATCGCATGTGCCATGGAGCTTATAGGGTTGAAGAGTGTCCCAAGGTACTTCTAAGGTGTATAACATCACCAGCCCTTTTACATTATGGCAATGGGAAGTGTACTGGAAGAGAAAGGCCTCAAAATACTGTATCCTACAAATATACACACTTACAAACACGTACACACACACACACACACACACACACACACACACACACACACACACACACACATTTGCCAGGACTGAGATTAGGACCCCTACCTATCTAGTTATTTGTACTATACTGTTACATAGATATTGCACATGCCATAGAGCTTATAGGGCCGAAGGCTGTCCAAAGGTACTTCTAAGTTGAATGACATCAACAGCCCTTGTAAAAAAGGGCACTGGGACATGTGTGAGGGAAGTCCACAAAATACTTTATTCTACAAACACACACGCACACACACACACACACACACACACACACACACACACACACACACACACACACACACACACACATTTGCCAGAACTGAGAGTAGAACCCCTGCCTATCTAGTTATTTGTACTATACATTTATGTAGCTATTGCATGAGTCATAGAGCTTATAGGGCTAAGAGTTGTCCAAAGGTACTTTTAAGATGAATGACATCAACAGCCCTTGTAAAGTAGGGCATTGGGACATGCTGCATGTGGGAAAGTCTGCAAAATACTTTATCCTACAAACATACACACACTTACACACACATTTGCTAGAACTGAGAGTAGAGCCCCTGTCTGTCTAGTTATTTGTACTATACTGTTACATAATTATTGTATGCACCATATAGCATGTAGGCCTGAGGCCAGTCCAAAGGTACTTCTAAGATGAATGACATCAGCAGGACTGCTAAAGTAGGGCACTGGGAAGTGTACTGGGTGGGAAGAGCCTAAAACTCTTATACCCACACACACACACACACACACACACACACACACACACACACACACACACACACACACACACAAACACACACACACTCTTACATATGCTGAGACTGAGATTAGAACCCCTACCTATCTAGTTATTTGTACTATAGTGTTATGCAGTTATCGCATGCTCCACAGAGCTTATAGGGCTGACAAGTGTCCAAAGGTACTTCTAAGGTGAATGACGTCAGCATATCTTGTAAAGTAGGGAAATGAGAAGTGTACTGAGTGGGAAAGGCCTCTTAATACTTAAAACTACAGATGCACACACACACACACACACACACACACACACACACACACACACACACATACACACACACACACACAGGCAGGTGATGTGATATTACAACCACCACCTCAGTACAATTATACAATGGAGCTCACCTTCATGCTGGCACGTGTGACTGTTTACAACCGGTATGCAACTGTCCGCAGCAGGACTCACTCTGTGTGTGTGTCTCCCTGTGTCTCTTTCTCTCTCTCTCTACCACTGTCTGTCTCTCTCTTCCCCATGTCTATGTGTGTGTATGCTTGAAATATTTTTATATGTTGCCCATATATATGTCTATCACATATAACAGACACAGATATATCACATATGGGCCACCTACAGCTAGCTGAGGGTAATCCTGTCTGATGGGTGTGTGTGGAGACAGTTAAGGTGTACATAGCTGTCTGTATGCAAAGATATCTATGCACAATACAGTTATATAGTCCGATGTGGGTTTTGACATGGGCTGCACTTCTCTAAGTGTAGCAGCATGCCCAGTATGACCTTCTATAGTAAGTGTGGGACTCCATTCCGGAGATAGTTGTACTCCAGTCTGGGGTTTTGTGTACTACAGCCATACCTCTTAACCTGTTAATGCAAGATATCTGGAGATAGCCTGCCAAAAAGGGGAGACAATGGCCCAAACATAGAGAGATACTGTAACTATTGCTCTTATTAATGTATGAGGTTGCTAGAGTTACAGGATTTGTTTTAGCAGACATTTTCTGACATATATGACATTTGATACTGCAATGTATTGTGTCATTACCTACTGACAGAGATCCTCAGATCATCACAGTGATTTACCAGAGAAATACAAGATGTATGATGCACAGACCAGTATTATGAGCCAAACGATAAACATTCTTGTGCAATCTGGCTGGTTGAGAGGTGTGGCTACAGCCGATTGACTGATGTAGCTGTGTAATCAGTCCAGAACCTTGATGATACTGGCTGGGGATCTCCTGCTTGTGTGGTATTCTTCTTACCTAAATGGTTATATCCTGGTGTGGGCATACCTCTCAATTGTACATTTTTTTCAGATTGTCCTGATGTTTGTCTATTTTTTGTCCATTTGTCATAAACATGTGGTTTTGTGGCAAGTTGGTGGCAAATAATTAAAGACTGAATTTGGAAAATAATGACAGACATTTATGTTTAAGACTTCATAACTTTCAGCCAGTTCATGCTAATGCAAAACCTGTTATTCTACCAACTTTCTAAGTTTGTAAGAGCAATATTTAAAACACATGCCTATCATTTGGCCTTTGTCCCACTTTTATTTAAGACTTTTTCCAGATGTCTTGCTGTAAGAGGTTGAGAGGTATGGGTGTGGGTACAGAGTGCATTTTTCTGGCAGAGATGTCCATTACATTTGTGGTATATTCCACATAGCACTGTGATTTCCATGTATGTCAGTGGAAGAGCAGTACAGAGTAATGTTGAACCACTGACAGACATTTGTGTATAGGTTGATAAGATGATATAAGGTTAGTAGGCTATTGGCCCTGAAGCCCTTATAAGCCTCATAAATGAGAGTGTAGTCCATGTTAAGACATGCTAGCACCAAGAGCCTCTGTCCAGTAGGGACACAGGTGAAATCACAGGACTGTATGTTCTATTTCCCATGCACTTATACAGGCAGCAATTCACTAGGGGTATTGAAGCACTTGGATTGGTGTGGACAGGGAGTGTATTCCACAGATGGGAGAGTGTGTGGGACACATATATGTCACAAAAACAAGCCCTATTGATATCACAGACCAGGTTGATGCTGTCTACAGGTTGATTGAGTGGGCCTTGACTTCCAGATGTGCAACAGTCCCATCAAAGCAGGGTCTGGATTGCTTTGTATGCCAGACAGGGGTCACCTCTGTGAAGTCTGTATGGAACTGAGTAGAGGGACAGTGCTGTTAGCCTATCTGTGTAGGGTAGGAGTTTGTGGTCCTACATTCTCCTAGTGAGGAACCGCTGTCATCTTTCCAGCTGCTGCATGTGCTTTGTGAGGTAAATGCCAAAGGGGGCATTGAACAAAATAATTGGCCTTATAAGGTTAGCATACATGGATCTTATGACCTCTTTGTCCCTGGAGGGGAAACCCGTATATTTGAGTTGTCCCCTCTATGAAGCTTTTTGTACAATGGAAGCAACATGATGCTCAGACTTCAGGTTGCTATCAACCTGGGTGGCCAACTCCCTCATTAATGATTGTGTATGTAGGACATTGTTGTTGATGTGATACTATGTGGGGCCATCAGTCTCTCCAAAGGGGATGCTGATACATCTGCAGACATTCAGCTTGATGCTATGTTTCTGGCATCAGTCTTTTGTTTGGTGAGACCCTGTTGTAGGACATCCACATCACTTTGGGTATTGATGAGTGTTCCCAGTTTGCAGTCATCTGCCTACTTGGTCAGCCATAGGCCAGTGTTTTGGCCTGCACCTCAGGGAAGTATATCCCATATACCAGAGGCCCCCAGACTGATCCCTGGAGTATGCCACTCAGTACAGGTGTACTGTTTCAGTTGGCTACCCCTATTATGATTATGTGGATTCTATCAATGAACCAGTTTGCTACCCATCTGGTAACATATGGATTGCTGCCTAGTTGACAGAGTTCATGTACCATGGCCAAGTGGGGAATAGTGTGTAAGGCTTTGGGCAGGTCAATGTGGCTGGAGTGCATCATCTTTCCCTCATCCATGCCTTTGTTGACTGCCTCAGGGAAGTCATTCAGAGTTCACTGACATACCTCCCTTGAGAATGGCAGACTGTGTAGGGTAATGTATTTGGATTTTGCCGATGTCCCTGTTAATGAGATCCATGATAATCCATTGCATGTCCTTGCAGAGCAGGCTAGTTAGATTGATGGGTTTTTCATTTCTTGGATCAGTGAACACTCCACCTTGGTGCGAAGGAATGACAGTGGCTGTCTGCCACTCAGCTGTGACAAAGACAGTACTCAGGGTTTGGGTGTGTAGGATACATAATGATGCTGCCAGTTCATGCCTGGGTTCATGTAGGTTGCAGCCTGGTATGTATTCAGATCCCATGGAGGCTGTCTTCTTGACTTTGAGAGGGCAGTGATGTCCTGTTCCCTAGTGATAAGGGTTGGGTGTTCTGGTACTGGGAATGTCCTGCTTCCCTGATGGGGGGCAGAGGTGAGAAATTTCCACTGAATCTGTCAGCCAGTGGATTTTCTATATCTACAGCATTTGTGTATGTGGTGTCCTTGACCATCAGTTCTGCACAGATCTGGGAGATTCCTTTGGGAATGCAGAAATATGTGAGGAAGGCCTTATGACTGTCTGTCTTAGATGTGGGCAATTTGGACTCAGATTTGCCTTTAGTGGATTTCACTGGTGCTTTTATTTGTTTCTTCAGGCTAAAGGATGATTACTTCCAATTGTGCACCTGCTCCTTCTTGGTCCTGGTCAGCAATGTTATCCTTGTGTTATATAGTTCCTTTATTGCAGATGTTTGTGGACAGGTTTACTCTCTCTTGCGGACGGTGATGTTGTCCTGTCAGGTATTCCTGATTTCGTGCATCTCTATAAATATGCTGGCATAGTAGTTTTGTGTACATTAGGAAGTTGGTGCCTGTTCCTCTAGTGGAGTAGGGGGCTGTTCAGCTGTTTATACCATCCCTCTGGTGCTTATGATCAGGGTGTGGGACATTTTCCTTTTGCCAAGGCTAGGCGGGGTCAGGAGAGATGATGAAATGACATGTGACCGCTTTTCTGTCGGATCTTGCCAGGGAGGATGATAAAGTAGGGGTGCTGCATTGGTTGATCATGTTGGTTACTGCCAAGTCCGACATAGGTATCACATATTTTGGGGGTATGAAGTAGCTGTCCTAAGGATGTAGCATTGATAAGATGGGGGAATCTCTGTGCATTTCTGTTCTGGCATGGCTTATTTATTTATTTATTTATTTTTATTTATTTGCAGTTTGTTAACCGGGAGAGTCCATTAGGCCAAAATGAGCCCTTTTTCAGTGGAGGCCCAGGGAGAAAAGCTCCATGTACAGACATAAAAAACACAGTAAGAATTAATATAGTTAATAAAATCAATAGAATCAACAAAAATAAAAGTTAATACAAAGTCAATAAAAATCACTGTGAGGTGGTATAGAATTATACAAAGTGATTGTATAAGCATGATCATCAGATGTTGTAAAATGTGTTAGAAATCCCTGATCTATTGGTGTAGTCTAATATTTACAAAATCAAGTTTCAATCCATGCTTGGGTAATATAAGTCAGCCAGGATCAGGGTGGCAGGTGGAATCATGATAGATTTGTAGAGGGCCAGATATGTGGGGTAGGTGTCCTGAGTCAGAAATGTTGGCCTGTAGCTACCTATAATTTGCATAGGGGTCTTGTCAACAGTTGACTGCACTTTGAGTGTCTCATGTGTGTCAGACTGTTTGACCAGCCTGGAGGTGTGTACCTGTCTAATATACATTTAGATTCCACCTCCTTTGGCATTGCCGCCCACATTTTGGGGTCTGGCTGTGTGATAGAATGAGTGATCAGGTAAGGATGGGTTTCTCTCCGTGGATGTGGGCCAGGTTTCTGGGAGTACAGAAATGTCACCATATTCCAAGGTAACAACTGCTTGCAATGAGTGCAGTTCCCTGTTTAGACTGCTAGCCATACCTCTCAACTGTACAGATTTTCACAGAATGTCCAGATTCTTGCCTCATATATCTGGTCGATTTCTCATAAAATTGTGGTTTTCTAGCAAGTTATTGGCAAATCACTCAGGGTTGAAGTAAAGAAATAATGACAGAGACATTTGAGTTTCAGACTTCATACCCTTCAGAAAATCCATCCTAATACAAAACCTGTTCTATCAACTTTCTAACATTATAAGAGCAATATTTAAAATGTGTCCCTATATTTGGGCCTTTATTCCCCCATTATTTATGGCTTTTTCTAGATTTCTTGCTCTAAGAGGTTGAGAGGTATGCTCCTAGCATTTAGCAGCATGGCTTTTAATTTGCGTTTTGTTGACTGTTTTATGTTGGTAGTACGGACCCCATGACATTCCCTACGAATGCACTATGGGTGAGGCAAGGGACTTTGCCAGAGGCCTGTAGGCCAAGTGAGACAGATGCAGGCCATCTGTAGCAAAGCAGCGTGGTCTGTCAGTCATATGTTCCCAGGCTGCCAGGCAACGGATCCCCCTGGGATGACACCAGTAAGTGAGCCAAGTGTTACTAACAATCACTTTCTGTTTGTATTGAGTCATCACTCTGGGTGGCAGCAGAATGCTGCTTAAGGCTATGGAGATACCTGCATGGGACACATATTCAGCAAGCTGAATCATGTCTGTCTTCCTATAGTCCAGGGAGGTACATCTCACATCGTTCACACTGCCATGGACCAGGCCGGAGTGATACCTGTACCTCTTGTGGGGTGACTTGAGTGCATGTGTGATATGGCAGATTATGGCACCTGATAAACAAGTAACCATGACTTTATCCTTATCCTGTCTGGTGTGTGGCACATCTGTGTGTCTCACAGTGGAGCCTTCTATGAGTAATATGTTGTGTGCATGGTAAGGCCTTAGTGTTTGCAAAACCCTGGTGTGTGGACTATGCATGGTCTGTGGTGCGTAGGCTTGTAGAGTTCTCGTGTGTTTTTGCCTCTGATGTGTCCTTTGTTTGTGTTTTTGGTTTGTTGTGGACCTTCACTTATGTGGGTGAGTGTTGTGTATTTGCAGGTGATGTTTACTGACTCCGTACACTGCAGAGCACCTATGTTGCTGCGCAATTTGTTCTGGTGTGCACATTCTCCATTTGTCTGGCCAGTGGTTCCCCTTCCCCTTATGTATGTCCAGTCACAGGCTTTGCCCACAGTGGCTGCTGTTATGTATTTGTAATTCTGGTATGAGCAGGGTAAATGCCATAACATCACACACAAGATTATGGACTTCACACCTCTGAGTGCACCTATATAGCAGGTTGTCCATCATTGCACCACTACATCTGCTGTGGTCCTCAGATGGTTTGTGTTGCTATGTTATTATGAGGCTACACATTGGCCTAGCTTTCAAACCATCACAGACTGACATCTGGACAGGCCCATATATGACAGTCAGATAAAGGCCCACACATGGGGACAGAGTGTTAATACTGTTCTGCCAAACATAGACAGTTGGGAGACCAGTTTGGTATTTGCTTGCTTTCTGTTATCAGTATGATGTCTGCTTTTCTACTGTCTGCCATTGATGTTTTGACATGACCTTTTCTTGTTTTGCAAATAGCTTGCAGGCAAATGCAATGTTATGACAAGCAGAACAGATATACAAGGCATACTTGTGCTCCTTCTGTGACAACCTGTCATTCCAGGGGTATGCTGACACAGAAAGGTGGGCACCCTTTTATAAGCTGGCAGTACACTGACCTTCAGGTACCTGCTGTCCTACTAAGTACCATACCTCTCAACTTCTGAGAGCCAAACACCTGGACAACGCCATAAGTAATTGTGGGATAAAGGCCTAAATATAGGGACCATTATTAACTATTGGCCTTACAAACCTAGAAAGGTGATACAATAACAGGTTTTGCATTAACATGCATTTTTCTACAGGGTATGAATTCTGACACTACAATCTGTCATTATTTTCTCACTTTAGTCTTTCATGATTTGCCAGTGATTTACCAGAAAAAAACACTGTTTCATGATAAACAGACCGCAAATATGATGCAAACCTCTGGGCATTCGGCAAAAGCCTGTATGGTTGAGAAGTAAGGTAAGCACTGTGTAGGTTACTCCAAGTTGTGTACTATCCATATGTGTGGCCCCCTGTCCATGACCTGTCCAGCTTTCCTGCAGTAACAGATATTGATGTCTGAACAGTGTGTACAACTCCTACCATAGGTGTAGCTGACATGCAAAATAGTTGGCACTGCAGTTCTTGGAACATGGCCCTGTCAACCACAGTACTGTAGCTAGGCCACTAAGACACAACAGTCAGGACTAAGTGCTGGCCACATCCTGACCATATTAACCAGGCATATACATAGCTCATTGACTCCTGCATATTGTGGACATGCAACAAAATATCAGGTTGATTGGGACAGCCCTGGCAATGCGTGCTCTGCTGCTATTACCTTACAAACAGACATGTTATTGCATTTCTATGGGAACATGGGTGTGTTGGGGGGCACACCTGTCAACTGTACACATTTTCACAGACTGTGCTGATATTGGCTTTAAATTTGGTTCCATTTAGCATAATATTGTACCTGTCTTGGAGAATAGAGGCATATCACTAAAGACCACAGGTTAGATTGTAATGGGATACATTTGGGTTTCAGACTTCTTACACTTCAGAACCTTAATGCAACTGTAAGACCTGCTGTGATATCACTGTGTAAGTCTGTAGGGGGAGCATTTCATTATTTTCCCCATTTATGGGCCTTTGCCAGGCATTTCTTTATGGTTTTCTATGGCTGACTTGCTGGGTGAGGCTGAGGGGTAAGTATGGGACCCCCACATTGACATGCATACATTTGACATATAACCCCCAGTTAGCCCCCCACATATACTGCAGTGGGATTTGTCACCGTGGGGACTACTGCATAGTGTGGGGAAGCCAATATTGGGCAAACATTTCTTGGTGTCCCACATAGCTGTCGGTTGTCTGCTGCTATCCCAGTAGGTCACCCCATTCCCCTGCATGCATGCAGTGATACCATAAATAGGCTACCAGAACATACTACTCCATTCATTTATTGTTAAGAAGACTGACTTACCTTGTGCCTGCGGCAGTTGTGAGGATGGTGCTTGAGGGCTGCCTATGTTGGATGCACCCAGTACACAGCCTATACATGGTAAGGTACAGGTAGTGTGATGTGGGTGGCATCCATTTTACTGTGTGTGTGAGTTGGAGAGAGGTGTCAGTCCCTGGGTCCCTACAGTGTCAGTGTGTCTGCTATGTGTTGCCTCTTTGCCAAGGCCTGGGCATACTAGGCATGCCTCCGTCTGCCTGCAGGAGCAGCCTCAGGGGGTTTCTCCTTCAAGTCCCTCTGTGCCTATGGGGACCTTGGCAATGGCGGGGGGCTGTGTGGCCCTTCCCTGTGCTGTTCCTGCTGCAGCTGTTTCAGCAGGATCATATTGTGTGGCATGGCACATACTATGAACATGTGTGCATATGTGGCTAGAGAGTATTGCAGGGCTCCACCAGATATGTCAAGGAAATAGAACCATGACTTGAGCATCCCAAGCACACACTCTATAATGATCCTGGTTTCTGTATGTGCTTCATTATGGCATTCTTCAGTGTGTGTGTGTGTGTGTGTGTGTGTGTGTGTGTGTGTGTGTGTGTGTGTGTGTGTGTGTGTGTGTGTGTGTGTGTGTGTGTGTGTGTGTGCATTTCTGATGGGTGTCATCATCCACAGCTCCAGTGTATAGACAGCATACCCCACCAGATGGCCATATGGAAAGTCCCTCCTGGCAAATGCCTGGTACAGCTAGAGGCATACCAGATGTGGGAGTAGTGCTAACTGTCAGGGCTGCCAGCACACACATTCATGATAATGCCCTGGGCATTGCACATGACCTGGCAGTTGATGGTGTGATAGCCCCTGTGGGGGTCTATATCAAAAATGCCAATAATCAAATCCTTTATTGTGGGGGGGCTGCCCCCCCCCGCTAATTATATATACCAACTCCGAGATTGCACTACAGTGAGGAAAGGGCAAATTTCCTGATCTTCACTGTACCACTTTCTCACAAAACAGACATTGATTATCTGCATTTTCACTGTTTACAGCGATCGAGATTTGGAACTTTCGTTCAAATGTCCTAGACCCGTCTGTGGTTTATGTAGACTCTACCGTGTTCACCTGGTGGTGCTTTGATGTGGATGTGTGTGCAGTCAATGGCACCCAGTACCTCTGGGTAGTCTGCTACATGGTCAAAGAGGCGCATATTGCTGTTCCTCTCCTCAGGGGTGCTGGGAAAATAAATGTGCTCACCAACATGTGGTAGCATGGCATCCAGGAACTGTTGGAGTACCCTGAATGCAAATGCCTGTGAGACCCCCATGATGTCCCCAGTAGGTCTTTGGAAAGTACCTGTAGCTAGTATTGCTAAGGTTACACACCTTGGTTTCCACTGGGATGGGTTCCCCTCTGTTGGCTCTGGGTCTGAGGTGAGGCCGGCACACCTTGATGAGTTACTGAAGTATGTTCCTGTTCACTCTGTAGTGCTCTACTCCAGATCATGTAGCCCCTGGTAGGTTACCCTGGGTCTGAACACTCTTCTCCTCCTCCTTGGTCTGGGGTGGTTGTCAGCATTATCCTCCTCACCACCCTCAGCCTCTAGCACATACTGATGCATCAAAGCAACAGCTGCCCCTAACATTTTGTCAATTAAAATTCTCCACTGTGTACACCAATGGTGCAGGGTTTGTGGGAAAAAAACAGACTGAAAGGTGTTTGCATAGTTTATACTGGTGTGCTGCAGATGCTGCATGTGTGATTGGCTGACTGTGATACATTCCACGTGCCAGCTATATTATTTGTACTTGCTTCCCTTTATTATGCTAGTTCTTGGTTTGTTTTCCCATTTCAACCCCTTCTAAGCCCTGTGGCATGCCGCGCAAACCCATGTCGCTGAAGTAAACAGTATTGAGCAGAAAGGGCCCTCCCCTGGAGTTGAACACGCTCAGCATTTCTTGAACTAGCTAAGCACAGCTAAGCAGCCTCAGACACACCCGTTTGCTTAGCTGTGCTTAGCTGAGCACAAATATAAGTCGGAGAGCTCCAATGTGCTTACACCAAGCATCACAAATCCACTTTTCATGTCAGCTACTTCTCCTGCTTACACTACAAATTATAAATCCTACATGGTTAGGTGCACGTGGACATGGCCTCCCATTTTGCTATTCAACAAATTTAGCTCATTTGCATACCCCATTGCCTTAGTCCCTTGTTACAGCACTACACCGGAGCCTATGATCTTAGCAATCATTGCCACCTGTTATTATTTTGGTTCTGCATGCTACCCACTATAATGGCAAAATTCATCTTTCACATAAAATTGTCTTTTTACATTTTTTGTAATATTTTCTGCACAATATCGTTAGCTTGCCACTGCGCTATGCTTAAACAGCCGAAATCGGCCAAAAAAATAAAGTTTGATTTTTATAACTTTGAAATAGTTTTGCATGCCAATGGCCATATTTTTTTGCCATTGGCATGCCTAGAACTCATAATACATGCTTTACTTTGAGCTGGTATGCCCCTATTTTGATTTTTGCAGAAATGCACACGGTTAGTAAGTGGATACATTTCTGCAACGCACACGGCTCTAACACGGATTCCTGAATGCTTGCTGAATCACTAATTTATTATTTATTATTTATTTATTTGCTTTTGTTAACCAGGAAAGTACACTGGGCTGAAATTAGCCCATTTTTAGTGGAGGCCCAGGGAGAAAAGCTAAAAAAAAACAATGTACATAATTAAGAGATTATTTAGAGAGTTAATAACAGCATTTAACAATATACAATAGAATAATATAGGAGTCAGAAGTGACACAGTAACATGGGCAATGTACAGCAACATTTTGTGGAAGACTCAGGTGCTTGGCAGGTATTCAGTAGATTAGACAGATGATAATCTGCACTTACACAATTTATACACACCATGTGAGGCAGGGTGAGGCACACTGTGCTGTGATTAAGGGTGAGTGCACAATAGGGAGAGTGAAGAAGAGTGTGGGTATCTGAGAGATGAGTCAGGTTAGTGATCAGGTGACTGAGGAATTGGGGATGGTGCAAGGGCATAGCCAATGAGAGGAGAGATGTTGGTAGAGTGATTTTTTTGAATGACGGGGCATTATTTATAGTCCATAGAGAAGGTGGAATGGCATTCCAGAATTTAGCTACAGTGAAAGAGTAAAGGTATTGGTCTACAGGGAGTTTAGGTCTCTTAACTTGGATAAGTGATTGATTTTCAGATCTTAGTAAATGGTTTGGTTGATAAAGAGTCAGAAGTGAAGCCAGGGCTGGGCATTTGGAGGAATTATAGATGAATCTGTGTGCTGTGGCTAGTTGTATGTAAGTTAGTTGTTGTGGGAGTTCTAGCCAGTTCAGGGATTGTAATGAGTGACAGTGGTGGGAGGAATATTTTGCTCTAGTAACGAATTTAGCAATTTTGTTATAGCAGATCTCCATTTTATTTTTTAATGATGATTGGATGTTTGTCAGAATGGGGCACCATAGAGGAGAGAAGGTAGGAGAAAAGTTTGGGCAAGTGTTTTTCTAGTAGAGTCGTTTAAAAAGTGTTTATGTCGGTATAGGGTACCAAGTTTTTGGTGTGTTTTTTTGATGGTGTTGTGGATGTGTTGGTCAGCAAATGAGGTGATTAGTATTATTCTGTGGTGTCCGTGTTAGAATAGTGCTGTGATGCTCGTGCATCACCCCCAGCCTTGTTTATTGGATCACTCGGCAGCCATATTCCATGCTAGAGCTGCTAAACTATTCAGACACAGAGAATCACTCCATGTAAGCTTTATTCAATCCCAGGGAGACTCTATACATTCCTCTTTAAGCTCCATGAGAGCCCTCATCACTCATCTACCCAGTCCACCTTTGCCATCCTGTTTGGTAATATGTCAAAATTCTCTCCACTTTCTACATTTTCTCCAGTGGAAGTTCCATTTTGTTTTGCTTTTTTCTACATATTTTATAGCACCTTTTGTTTTCACCCTTTTCTGTCAGATTCAACATTTTTTTCCTTACATGAATGCCTTTCTTTCTAGGTGTAGCAGCCTGTGCACTTCTCCAACACTAGGGACCACTTTTCTGTTTTTAAGTTGAGCACTTGAGGTGATGTCCTTAGGTTTCTCCTTTTACATAAGCAGTGATGCAACCAATGTGAGTTTTGAACTTTTTCTTCTATCCGTGCATTTCTGAAGTGATATGTAATAGCTGATGTGAGTAATTGTTATAAACGTCCTCCTCTTTTTCTGTCACAGCTATGACCATGATAAAATAATCTCAATGGGGGATCAAGACATCATGTACCATGCTGAGAGGAAAATGTTATTAAACTTTAAACACATAAACATACTAGGGATGGGGGAGCCACTAGACATCAGGGATAATTCAGAAGGGGTGGGTTAGGAGAACACTATACTCTATATGGCAAGCCTTAAAATGTGGTGTGGATACCAGGGATAAGTAGGGTGTCTTAAAAGACACTAAAAGAGATTCCAAATCTGTACCCTCTCCCCTCCCACAGAAGATAGTAGTCCGACTCCTCTTAACCACCAATAGATACCAGGTATAGCATGGTAAAAATAAATAAGTGAAGGAAAAAACATTTAAGTACAAAAAGGTAGAAGGGATATGAATGCTGCATCTTTGACGCATGAAACCTCAGCATTAGCCCAGAGTGCTAACTGATAAGTTAGCACCAATTTTTTTTCATTTTTTTTCTATAAAGCATGTTTTCACACTGCGGCGCACAGCGCAAACATGCCAAAGTTATTTAAAAAATTAATTTAACTTATGTCCTTTGCTCTTTCTTACATATAGGATAACAGTTTTGCTCATATATGTATATGGTATTACATTTTCAGGAGATTTATGTCCATATATGTACAATTTTATACCCCCCCCTTTGTCTGTCTATACATCTGTACATGGAATTTTTTCATGCACACTACAGATACTGACACAGGGTCTGAACAGCTGCCTGTCTGCTTGTTGGATCACTCTACCTGCCTCATTTAAATGAGATTCACCTGCTTATGAGGTGATTTGCATGCCACTGAAGTTTCCAAGATTGCACATGTGTACATGTCACTCAGTAGCCCTTACTGAATCTCAAAATGTTTGTGCCTGTGTAAGCATCGCCACACAGTGTCTACACAGAATAAATGTGTAGGCTTTATTAAATTTCCCCATATGTTAGTAACTTGCATTTCTGTCTATGAACTTCCCATACCCTGCATGATTATGCATTTCTAACTGTTCAGCTTACGGATATATACACAAACATAATGTATAAATTGTTGCACATATTTGTATTGTGGAGATTTTCTTTCTGGGCCTCCACTGAAAAGGGGCACTGTGTCCATGTGGACCTTCCTGGTAATCAAAAGCAAAAATGAATAAAATAAAATAAAATATGCTAAAAGACAAGAGAAATGTAAACTACAATAGTGTGACTGCTTCTATGTTATGGGACCATACCTCTCAACCTATTAAAGCAAGAAATATGTACAATGTGTTAATGTGTTAGTGTGGCAACTTTTTTAACATATGTTGAAGATCTCAGGGATAATGCAATATCTGCATCAGTTTACAACTTATGAGAGAAAAAACAGGGAATGTTAAGCATACCTCTTGACCCTGTAGAGTAAGACGTTAGGACAAGGCCTAAATTAAAGATGGGATAAAATCAAGGAGGGATTTAGGTATTCCTCCTACAAACTTAGAAAGTTGATAGGATACCTTTTGCATTAGCATGCTTTTACTGAAGGATATGAATTATGAAACTAGAATGTCTTGCATTAACTTTTTCATGCCCAGCCTGAGTGGAATTCCATACCTTCTGACACCTGCAATGTTCCTACTAGGATAGTTTCCGATTGAGCTAAAATTCCAAAAATGCAATTTTCCAACCTACCTGTAAACAAATGTATATATCTCAAAAATTATAAAAGTTACAAAAAAAATTAAAAAATGGAAGTTATCTACACACATTCTTCTTCACAATGGTGACATTAATATGGTAGCCAGACATAATAGCAATTTTATACAGAGCAGGTATTTCAACGATATGCACATTTTATTATCATAATTATGCAAACAAATATTAATCTCTGTAACCACAATAGATAGACTCCCAACTGTCACTACAACTTTTGTTTGTGCTTATGTGGTTTTCATTTTGCTACAAAGCAGTGTTGTAGGCATCACTCTATTTTTGAGATATTTGCATGATTATGAATAGTATGCATATTTGCATAGCTAATGGACAATAAATGTAGATATCGGCAAAGCAATGCTAATTGAATACCAACTATCAGTGCAACATTTTTCAGCATTGTGTATGCTTTCTTTTGACACCATGGAGACCCATATAAATGCTCTCTGATCCTAATTATTAACATAATTATTAACATATGGCATATATTCAAAATATTTCCAGAAAAGAAATCACATTTTCTCTGGTACCAAGTATTCCACTTGTCTAAAGAACCATTCCTGATATCAGTAGTGACTGGTCATTTGAATTGATGTTCTACAATGCATCCAGGTGGCCAATATCTGAGATATTTACAGTAATATGATATTTACACATGTATGCATAGGTTCATAGATTAGTGCTAGGCTAAATGCCCTTGTAGGCTATTTTAAGCCTAGCCAATTACCCCATGTGAGAATCAAACCCTGCACCTTGTGTCTACAAGGTAAACAGCTTAACCATTATGCCAACCTCTCAGAGTATAAATTAGTACCAGGCTAATTGTTCCTGTGGGCCATTCTAAGCCCACTCAGTTACCCCATGTGAGAATCAAACCTTGAGCATAGGTGCCTATAATGTGAGCACCTTAACCACTATGCCAACCTCCCACTCATATTTTTTTAAACCATGATTATAAAGTGTTTATATTTATAAGTGGTTAAAGAATGCCAAAGGTGATGCTAAAACTGATAGATCTGGACCAATGTGACATTGTGGACGTGAGGCAAGCACTTGACAACATTAACAAAACAACGATGATCCAGAGGGAAGCAGAATGTAAGAAAATACCACTGTTATTGGTGGGTCTTGATGCAGAGAAATCATTCAACAGACTAAGCTGGGATTTTATGAGTAGGGAAAGGAAAGCATTTGATATTTCCTAATACAATGATAAGGTTAATTGGAAGGGCATATGAATGATAAGAGACAAAAATCAAAGTCTCTGATAAGTTGTGTCTGAACAGAAGCAGTAGGCAGGGATGTCCTCTTTCCACTTTATTTGCGTTATATTTAGAACCATTGGCAAAGAAAATAAGGGACTCAAAAATTCAAGGATATAATTGATACAGCATTCAAGAAAAGTTTGCTTTATTTTTAGATTATATTATCTTGTACCTGATGGAATCAGAAAAGGACATTTCAGTGTGTTGTGGAACATTCTGAGTCAGTTCTGTTTTTTTTGAGATATAAAATTAATGAAGATAAAACAAAAGATATAGCTATAAACTATGTTTGATTCAGTCTCAGTAATGTGTGACTTTATTTATACTGCTATCTCCATTGTGAACATTCCTATATTGCTACTCATTACATAATAAATTCTTATATTCCAAATGAGAAAGTATTGTGATTTTTATTCTGAAAGGTGCACAGCAAATAGAAACTGTGAAGTTTGGCACTTTTTCAGTACAGCTCAAGACATTCAGTCAGTGGTTACTTTCAGTCAGTTATGGACAGCTGGTTTATTTCTACACAGCTGTATGTATACATTTATTTGGACACTGATAAATCAAATAAATTATTTAAAAGATAATAAGATAATAAGAATATTTTCTCTTTTTTATCAAATGGCAAACAGTCTCTGTTTTGGATAGAGTTAAAGATACACAATCATAGAACTTATTGAACATGATTATGCATTTCTAACTGCTCAGCTTACAGATATATCTGATTCTTTAGGGAAAAAAATTGCTCTTAGGGACAATAGGTGTGATAGGAAGCTGGCTGTTACAGGACTTGCACTGCCGGTGTGAGTCAGTGAAGGACAACAATACTGTAGTGCTATAGGTGAGAAAGAGTTACTTATCTGTGAATTACCAAGCAGAGTAAAATGAGATATTGTGGATGTTCTGAAAACAGTGACATGTATGGGGTATGTGCTGTGTGCGTGTGTGCGCATGTGGGCGTGCGTATATATGTGTGTGTGTGTGTGTGTGTGTGTGTGTGTGTGTGTGTGTGTGTGTGTGTGTGTGTGTGTGTGTGTGTGTGTGTGTATGTTACCGTGTGTTTGTGTGTGTAGGTGGGGGTGACTGAAGCAGGTGTTTGTGCTAATGCAATGAAACCACTACTGTTAACTACCCAGAAAAGTGCTGATCTGCACTAGCAGTAGTTAACAGCAATTCAGAGACATGCAAATTAACTGATAATGAGGTCATTCCTCACTGTGGCTACTGTGTCTATCAACTGGAAATCTACCACAGCCCTTAATCTGAGTGCTAAGTTTCTTTATGAATCCTCTGGAATGTTTAACAATCAGACCTCTGTCACTTCAAATAAAATCCTACATGTCAGCAAATATTAATATAGCATGTTATGTAATAATAAGCCCAGAATCATATAAATATGCAGAGACTAATAACCAGAATGTTTTTCTATCTGAATTAATTGTCTGGCCACCTTAATCAATAGCTCTAACTTAAGTATTAATACAAACAATTGCCAAATATATGTAATCAGGACAGAATACAAAGATCCAAGTAAATTTCATTGTTATCTACATACACAGGCAGATCTTACTAACCCATCACCGGTTTGTGATATCCAGTCACCCATCCATGACAGTTAAGCCCTAACATTTTCCTTCCATGTGCTCAGGTCTTTAGATTACCCTCAGATCGGACTCTTCATTCTGCAATATTATTGCAGGTTCCATTTTCTGCCCAACTGGATATTGCAATAATGGTGTACTGATGAGCATCCAGAAGAAAATAAAATAATTCCAATACATTATCTGAAAGAAAAAGCTAATGATGCTTTAACACCAGAAAGAAAGCAAAGATCAGGAAGGAAAATAAACAGCTACAAAGTATAACACAGACAAAAAATGATCCCATTAGACTTACACTTACTTTAACTCAAAGATTAGTTTTCCCAAATTGTACCTGACTATTATATTTACTTTTAACAGGTATCTGTTGAATGATGGGTACTATGATTGTGATCCTTAAAGGTATGGAAATGCAACTAGAAACTAAGGGGAATACATACTAAGTCTAAGGCTGTAATATTTCTATGTACCACCCTTACTGAACTGTAAGATTCAGAGTTAGTGTATATATATGGAGCAGCAAAGTAGGGATTGCCCTGCAAAAAAACCCTTTAAAGGTATAAAACTGAGTTTCAGCATTTACATTTATTTGTTGGAATGGCAGTTTCATTTTACAAGTGTCAAGAGCCAGCACTGTATCTCACAATTCGGATCAGGAACATTCATTAACATTTCATTACTAGAAAGGCTCACACAGACTGTGCTGCATTTTGCAGTGAAGGAAGCGTTAGTTTGCTTTTTATTTGTTGTATTTTGTATTGCTTTATTGCCTTTTTATATTTTGAATACTGTGATTTGTTTTCTTTATCTTGTGTTTTACTTGTATTCTGCTTTTAACTGCATATTAAAACTTCAAAAGAGACCACAGCTCTGTCTCTTGTGAGTCAAGCACAAAATAGAACTGATCAGTTAAGGACTCATACATAAGACAGAAGAGGTCACTTAAGGTTAATCATTTGTGAACTGAGGGGTTGGAGCTAGGAACTAAACCTTCTATTTAAGGGGGTAAAATAAAACATTTCAGAGCTTTACCAGAAAGGATCACACAGACTCTGCTATACTTTGCTGTGAAGGAAATGTTAGTTTGCTTTTTATTTGTTGTATTTTGTATTACTTTATTGCCTTTTTATATTTTGAATACTGTGATTTGTTTTCTTTACCTGGTATTTTACTTGTATTCTGCTTTTAACTGCATATTAAAACTTCAAAAGAGACCACAGCTCTGTCTCTTGTGAGTCAAGCAGAAATTAGAACTGATCAGTTAAGGACTCATACATAAGACAGAAGAGGTCACTTAAGGTTAATCATTTGTGAACTGAGGGGTGGAGCTAGGAACTAAACCTTCTGTTTAAGGGGTAAAATAAAACATTTCAGAGCTTTACTAGAAAGGCTCACACAGACTCTGCTACACTTTGCTGTGAAGAAAATGTTAGTTTGCTTTTTATTTGTTGTATTTTGTATTACTTTATTGCCTTTTTATATATTGAATATCGTGATTTGTTTTTTGCCTTGTGTTTTACTTCTAATCTGCTTTTAACTGCATAATAAAACTTCAAAAGAGACCACAGCTCTGTCTCTTGTGAGTCAGGCAGAAATTAGAACTGATCAATTAAGGACTCATACATAAGATAGAAGAGGTCACTTAAGGTTATTTATTTGTGAACTGAGAGGGTGGAGCTATAAACTAAACCTTCTACTTAAGAGGTAAAATAAAACATTTCAGAGCTTTACTAGAAAGGCTCACACAGACTCTGCTACACTTTGATGAGAAGGAAAGGTTAGTTTGCTTTTTATTTGCTGTATTTTGTATTACTTTGTTGCCTTTTTATGTATTGAATACTGTGATTTGTTTTCTTTACCTTGCATTTTACTTGTATTCTGCTTTTAACTGCATATTAAAACTTCAAAAGGGACCACAGCTCTGTCTCTTGTGAGTCAGGCAGAAATTAGAAAGGATCAGTTAAGGATTCATAAATAAGACAGAAGTGGTCACTTTAAGGTTAATCATTTGTGAACTGAGGGGGTGGAGCTAAGAACTAAACCTTTTATTTAAGGGGTAAAATAAAACATTTCAGAGCTTTACTAGAAAGGCTCACCCAGACTCTGCTACACTTTGCTGTGAAGGAAAGGTTAGTTTGCTTTTCATTTCTTGCATTTTGTATTACTTTATTGCCTTTTTATATATTGAATATTGTGATTTGTTTTCTTTACCTTATGATTTACTTGTATTCTGCTTTTAACGGCATATTAAAGCTTCAAAAGAGACCACAGCTCTGTCTCTTGTGAGTCAAGCAGAAATTAGAACTGATCAGTTAAGAACTCATACATAAGGCAGAAGAGGTCCCTTAAGGTTAATCATTTGTGAACTGAGAGGGTGGAGCTAGGAACTAAAAATTCTATTTAAAGCGTAAAATAAAACATTACAGAGCTTTACTAAAAAGGCTCACACAGACTCTGCTACACTTTGCTGTGGAGGAAAGGTTAGTTTGCTTTTTATTTGTTGTATTTTGTATTACTTTATTGCCTTTTTATATATTGAATACTGAGATTTGTTTTCTTTACCTTGTGTTTTACTTGTATTCTGCTTTTAACTGCATATTAAAACTTCAAAAGAGGCCACAGCTCTGCCTCTCGTGAGTCAGGCAGAAATTAGAACTGATCAGTTAAGGACTCATACATAAGTCAGAAGAGGTCACTTAAGGTTCATCAATTGTGAACTGAGGGGGTGGAGGAAGGAACTAAACCTTCTATTTAAGGGGTAAAATAAAACATTTTAGAGCTTTACTAGAAAGGCTCACACAGACTCTGCTACACTTTGATGTGAAGGAAATGTTAGTTTGCTTTTTATTTGTTGTATTTTGTATTACTTTATTGCCTTTTTATATTTTGAATACTGTGATTTGTTTTCTTTACCTTGTGTTTTACTTGTATTCTGCTTTTAACTGCATATTTAAACTTCAAAAGAGACCACAGCTCTATCTCTTGTGAGTCAGGCAGAAATTAGAAATGATCAATTAAGAACTCATACATAAGATAGAAGAGGTCACTTAAGGTTAATCATTTGTGAACTAAGAGGATGGAGCTATGAACTAAACCTTCTATTTAAGAGGTAAAATAAAACATTTCAGAGCTTCACTAGAAAGGCTCACACAGACTCTGCTACACTTTGCTGTGAAGGAAAGGTTACTTTGCTTTTTATTTGCTGCATTTTGTATTACTTTATTGCCTTTTTATATATTGAATACTGTGATTTGTTTTCTTTACCTTGCATTTTACTGGTATTCTTTTTTAACTGCATATTAAAACTTCAAAAGGGACCACAGCTCAGTCTCTTGTGAGTCAGGCAGAAATTAGAATGGATCAGTTAAGGATTCATACATAAGACAGAAGAGGTCACTTAAGGTTAATCATTTCTGAACTGAGAGGGTGGAGCTAGGAACTAAACCTTCTATTTAAGGGGTAAAATAAAACATTTTAGAGCTTTACTAGAAAGGCTCACATAGACTCTGCTACACTTTGCTGTGAAGGAAATTTAAGTTTGCTTTTTATTTGTTGTATTTTGTATTACTTTATTGACTTTTTATATTTTGAATACTGTGATTTATTTTTTTACCTTGTGTTTTACTTGTTTTCTGCTTTTAACTGCATAATAAAACTGCAAAAGAGACCACAGCTCTGTCTCTTGTGAGTCAGGCAGAAATTAGAACTGATCAATTAAGGACTCATACATAAGATAGAAGAGGTCACTTAAGGTTAATCATTTATGAACTGAGAGGGTGGAGCTATGAACTAAACCTTCCATTTAAGATGTAAAATAAAACATTTCAGAGCTTTACTAGAAAGGCTCACACAGACTCTGCTACACTTTGCTGTGAAGGAAAGGTTAGTTTGCTTTTTATTTGCTGTATTTTGTATTACTTTATTGCCTTTTTATATATTGAATACTGTGATTTGTTTTTTACCTTGCATTTTACTTGTATTCTGTGTTTAACTGCATATTAAAACTTCAAAAGGGACCACAGCTCTGTCTCTTGTGAGTCAGGCAGAAATTAGAACAGATCAGTTAAGGATGCATACATAAGACAGAAGACGTCACTTTAAGGTTAATCATTTGTGAACTGAGAGGGTGGAGCTAGGAACTAAACCTTCTATTTAAGATGTAAAATAAAACCTTTCAGAGCTCTACTAAAAAGGCTCACAGAGACTCTGCTACACTTTGCTGTGAAGGAAAGGTTATTTTGCTTTTTATTTGTTGTATTTTGTATTACTTTATTGCCTTTTTATATATTGAATACTGAGATTTGTTTTCTTTACCTTCTGTTTTACTTGTATTCTGCTTTTAACTGCATAATAAAACTTCAAAAGAGACCACAGCTCTGTCTCTTGTGGGTCAGGCAGAAATTAGAACTGATCAGTTAAGGACTCATACATAAGACAGAAGAGGTCACTTAAGGTTAATCATTTGTGAACTGAGGGGGTGGATCTAGGAACTAAACCTTCTATTTTAAGGAGTAAAATAAAACATTTTAGAGCTTTACTAGAAAGGCTCACACAGACTCTGCTACACTTTGATGAGAAGAAAAGGTTAGTTTGCTTTTTATTTGTTGTATTTTGTATTACTTTATTGCCTTTTTATATTTTGAATACTGTGATTTGTTTTCTTTACTTTGTGTTTTACTTGTATTCTGCTTTTAACTGCATATTAAAACTTCAAAAGGGACAACAGCTCTGTCTCTTGTGAGTCAGGCAGAAATTAGAAAGGATCAGTTAAGGATTCATAAATAAGACAGAAGTGGTCACTTTAAGGTTAATCATTTGTGAACTAAGGGGGTGGAGCTAGGAACTAAACCTTTTATTTAAGGGGTAAAATAAAACATTTCAAAGCTTTACTAGAAAGGCTCACCCAAACTCTGCTACCCTTTGCTGTGAGGGAAAGGTTAGTTTACTTTTCATTTCTTGCATTTTGTATTACTTTATTGCCTTTTTATATATTGAATATTGTGATTTGTTTTCTTTACCTTATGTTTTACTTGTATTCTGCTTTTAACTGCATATTAAAGCTTCAAAAGAGACCACAGCTCTGTCTCTTGTGAGTCAAGCAGAAATTAGAACTGATCAGTTAAGAACTCATACATAAGGCAGAAGAGGTCACTTAAGGTTAATCATTTGTGAACTGAGAGGGTGGAGCTAGGAACTAAAAATTCTATTTAAAGCGTAAAATAAAACATTACAGAGCTTTACTAAAAAGGCTCACACAGACTCTGCTACACTTTGCTGTGAAGGAAAGGTTAGTTTGCTTTTTGTTTGTTGTATTTGTGTTACTTTATTGCCTTTTAATATTTTGAATACTGTGATTTGTTTTCTTTACCTTGTGTTTTACTTGTATTCTGCTTTTTAACTGCGTATTAAAACTTCAAAGGAGACCACAGCTCTGTCTCTTGTGAGTAAGGCAGAAATTAGAAATGATCAATTAAGAACTCATACATAAGATAGAAGAGGTCACTTAAGGTTAATCATTTGTGAACTGAAGGGGTAGAGCTAGGAACTAAACCTTCTATTTAAGGGGTAAAATAAAACATTTCAGAGCTTTACTAGAAAGGCTCACACAGACTCTGCTACACTTTGCTGTGAAGGAAAGGTTAGTTTGCTTTTCATTTCTTGTATTTTGTATTACTTTATTGCCTTTTTATATTTTGAATACTGTGATTTGTTTTCTTTACCTTGTGTTTTACTTGTATTCTGCTTTTAACTGCATAATAAAACTTCAAAAGAGACCACAGTTCTGTCTCTTGTGAGTCAGGCAGAACTTAGCACTGATCAGATAAGAACTCATACATAAGGCAGAAGAGGTCACTTAAGGTTAATCATTTATGAACTGAGGGGGTGGAGCTAGGAACTAAACCTTCTATTTTAAGGGGTAAAATAAAACATTTCATAGCTTTACTAGAAAGGCTCACACAGACTCTGCTACACTTTGCTGTGAAGGAAAGGTTAGTTTGCATTTTATTTGTTGTATTTTGTATTACTTTATTGCCTTTTTATATTTTGAATACTGCGATTTGTTTTCTTTACCTTGTATTTTACTTGTATTCTGCTTTTAACTTCATATCAAAACTTCAAAAGAGACAACAGTTCTGTCTCTTCTGAGTCAGGCAGAAATGTTTCCCCCACCCTGCCACCCACTTACTGTTGTGTTCTTAAATACCACTGTCTTTCTAGTTACCTACCTCTCATGTTAATTTGACATATATCTCATTTCCTCTCTGCTTTCACTGGCTTGTGTGAGTAAGCACAAAATTATCATTTTGTGAAATCACTCCCCATCAACTATTTAAATTTATTGGCCATCCTACTGTATTCCATAGTACCAGAATACAAAAGTAACCACCCCTTTCAATCTATCTTGCTGTTTTAAAAATAGCGACTTTCCACTAAAACTTAACTTTTTTAGACAGGTAAAACTTAAGTTACCTACTTTCACATGTAACTTATCTAGTGCACACTGCAGAGGTTAGGATAAACCATTTTTTTCATCTTACCTTTAAGCATCCCTGTGACTAGCACTTGCTCTAATACCTGCTGGAAAGCACTTGGAAGCCTTAAACTGATACAAGCACTCAACTCTCCTTGTTAATAAGGAGAAATTAATCGTAGGCACTAAACAGCCTGTAATTGCAATGTACCTTGATAAGACAAGGGAAAACAGCTCATGTACTATACAAAAAGAGCACCAAACAAGGCATGTCCAAGGGTCAGCTTTTGGTGATTTCTCCTGTCCACCTGGTGAATCTGGGCATATTGGGGCAATGCAGCAATTGCCTCATGTACACAGACAGCCATCTCCAGCTACCACCCAAAACTACAACCTGTGAGAGATGCACTTACATAGCCAAACTGGAAGCAAAGCTCTCTCCAACCAAGACTGTGCTAGACAGTCAAGAGGAGAAGGTTAACACCCACACTATATCTCAAGCAGAACATAGCCCTTCTAAACCCACACCACCAACACCCACACATAGCAACATTAAATCCACATATGGGGAGGCCCTTAACTGTAACCTGCCAAAGCAACAAGGACCAGCGAAGCTGAAACACAAACACCATTCACAACCAAAGTGTCACATAGCTCACAACACCAGTGTGCCACCCAGCAACAGCCCCTAAGGTAAGACAATGTACCTAACACTTTAGTCATAGGTGACTCTATAGTCAGGCACACTGGTGTCCCACTCACCAGGCTGAACAAGGAGAAAATTACTGTCAGCTGCCTGTTGGGAGCCAGGATTCACCACATAATGCATGCACTCAAGTCACTCCACAACAAGTACAAATATGATTCTGTTGTCCATATATGTCCATGTTGGAGTGAATGACTTGAGATGTACCTCCCTGGACTACATCAAAAGAGACATGGAAGAGCTCTCGGATCATGTGGCCCAGGCAGGTATGACCCTAGTCCTGTGTGGCATCCTGCCTTTGCCCGGAATGATACCACAATATAAGGACAAAATGATTGACTTCAACAATTGGCTAAGCTTCTGGTGTCATTCAAAGGGGATCCAATATCTGTCTGTCTGGGATGACATGATTGACAGACCACGATGCTTTGCCAGAGATGGTCTGCACCTGTCGTCCCTGGGATTCAGGTTACTGGCTAAGGCTATTGCCACCCCTTTAGTGCCTTTTTTAGGCAAAGTTCAAAGGACAAAACCACCACCATAACAGGTGCAAGCATGCAAATTCTGAAGGTAATGCTACTTAATGCTAGAAGTCTAAACCTCAAAATGCACTCTCTCGAGGCACTCCTAAAATGGAGAACATCAATATCTGTGCAGTAACTGAGACCTGGTTCAAGGGTCCAGAGAGCACCCCTGCAATACCTTGCTACAACTCTTACCACGCTTTTCATCCACCAAACCAGGATCAAAACACTAAAGGTGGAGGAGTGTCCATATTCACCAAGGATATTCACACCTCCAGGCTAGTTGCCCAACACAATGCATCTGAAATTCTCCAGGTGCAACTAACACTAGGTAAGACTGCAATCCAAATTGTAGCTTGCTACAGATCCCCCACCATGCCCCAAGATTCTCACTACACCTTTCTAAACATACTGAAAAATATTAAGACACAATAATACTGGCTGATTTCAACTACCCTGTCATTAACTGGGAAAACTACTCCTGTACCAACACCTTTGCCCAACGGTTCTTGGAATTCATAAATTCCAAAGCCCTGGATCAACTAATCCATAGTCCCACCAGGGGCACCAGTATTCTAGACCTGGTCATTACCAACATGGGAAATCAATGCTCCACATCTATGGTCACTCCCTCATTGGTCGGGTCTGACCATAAGCTAATCATCCTTAACATCCACATCCCAACCCCTAGTAAGGAAACCTCCATAAAAAAATTCTCCAAAGCCAACTTCATGCTACTCAAGTCAGAAGTGACAAACTTCATGACACCCATGCAGACAGGAAATGAAAGTTCGACTGCTGAATCCTACACTAAGGCACTGTATGAGCACATCCACTCATGCATGAATCATGCCATCCCAAATAGAATCAAGATGCTCTCCTCCAAAAAAAGGATGCCAATCTGGTGGTCCCCTGCCATAAACAAACTTTACAACAAAAGGAAGAAACTGTTGCAGAAAAGAGGAAAATCCCAGGATGCAAAAAACTCCCTTACCAGCCTCAGTAAGAAGCTGAGATCCCTCATAAAATCCTCCGAAGCTAGTTACAAAAATAAAATTGCCAATTATTCCAAAGACAACCACAAGGCATTCTATAACTATGTCAAGAATCTAAATGGCAATGCTCAGATCTGCTCCGAGCTACAACAGAATGGCATTAAATATACTGATCCGAAGGATATTGCCAATATCCTGGTAGATCAATTCAGTGCCAACTTCACCCCCCCTCACCCCCTAAATGTTCCATCTCAATACCGGAAGATTGCCAAATTCCAGTAATAACAGCCACAGAGGTAAAAGACACACTCTCCAAAGCTAAGAATACAGCATTCATGGGACCAGATGACATTCCAGGCTGTGTACTACATGGACTACAAAATGAACTGGCACCTCACCTAAGTGTCATGTTTAATCATAGCCTCACCTCAGGCTTCGTGCCCACTGAGTGGCGCACAGCTACAGTTATCCCACTCCACAAGGGGGATCCACCTTGGATCCCGGGAACTACTTCCCCATCAGTCTGACAAGCCTGATCTGCAAGGCCATGAAGCATATTATCATGGAACTTATAAACAAAGACATTGGCAACCTTCAAACACTGGACCCCACCCAGTTAGGGTTTGTGAATGGCCGATCTTATCTCCTGAATCCGATTGACTTCTTTGAATCAGTCTCCAAAGCCGTGGACGAGGATAAGGCAGTTCACACAGCCTATCTGGACCTTGCCAAGGCCTTTGACACCATCCCCCACTCTGGAATCATAGATAGAATTACTAACTGGGCATTAATCCCTACGTCACTCGATGGGTTGCCAACTGGCTTACTGAGAGAACCCACACTGTAAACGTAGCCGACTCCAAATCCAGCTCAGGAAAAGGGACACATGGAGTACCTCATGGTTCAATCCTGGGACCGTTCTTGTTTGGTATCTACTTCTCTAAAGTACAGGCCAACACTAAGGGACTCTAGCTAACAAAGTTTGCAGATGACTGCAAACTGGGAGCCATTACTGGATTCCCAAATGATGTGGATATTCTACAAAAGGGCCTTACAGAAACAGATGCTTGATGCCAGAGCCATGGGCTCAAGCTCAATGCCAAGAAATTTATAGTTATCCCCTTTGGGAAAAAAACACGTACCCATAAATTACCACATAGGTAGCAGTACACTTAACACCGAAAGTATGATAAGAGACTTAGGGACACAGGTGGACAGTGGTCTCACCTTCGATAACCACATCGCCACAACAGTCAAGAAATCCTTCTATGTGGCACACGTCATCATTAAGGGCTTTTCATCCAGAAAAAAGAAGGTCATTGTCCCACTGTACTCATCCTTCATTAGACCCATTATAGAATACAACGCCCCATTTAGTATGTACCTCTCAAGACATCTGCAACAACTGGAAAGGCCGCATAAATACCTCACTAAAAGAATCACAGGCCTAAAGCAGATGCCCTACACTGACCACCTTAAAAAACTCCAGCTATACTCTGTCGCTTATCGTCTACTCAGAGGCAATCTCTGCTTAACATACAAGGCCATGTCAAACCCTGAGCTGTTAGAAATCCCAATCCCTCAGAGCCACCCGCTCCAGGGATCTAAACCTTGTCATCACAATGAGCAAAACATGCTGGAGGGATAGATTCCTGACCCAGAGACTTCCCATACTCTGGAATAGACTGCCCATAAATGTCAAGCAGAGCGCTTCATTGACCTTCTTCAAAAGGAAGCTTGATGATTGGATGGAAGATAGAAATTCACCCCGGGGATCATGTCAGTCACCCTGCTAGACAGGGGTCCAGGGAAGTAAATATTTTGGGAAGAAATATCCAAGGAATTGTTATGGCTTGTATGGGCCCTAGGGCTGATAGCCTAGTACCAACCTATGAACCTATAAGGATACTTTAAGGGAAACTTGCACTGAGAGAGCATCTACACAGATTACAATGGGGAATTACACTGCGAAATATCGGTGACTATACAGATCACTGCTAGGCTGTGAAGGTGTTGTGAGAAGAGCACCGGTTCTAACTAAGTACTGTAAAAGATGTCCAAAAGTGCAGATATTCAACACAGAAAAACTCAATTAGTGAAACTGTGACAGAAACAATATGAAAAACAAGCGCCAAAACAGTGGCTATAGTAATGTAGACATTAGCTTGCTCTTAGGTTATGAGCTATTATGAGCCAAGCATTGTCCAACTTCTTCTTCTTTTGGCTTTTACTGGGTAGGGGTCACCACAGCAGATCACCTGTCTGCTCATGTTTGGCAGTGGAGTTTTACGGTGTTGAGTTGCCAGCCCAGCACCCAACCTTCCACAGAAGGCACACACACACGCGGGTGCACACACTCACACACACACACACACACACACACACACACACACACACACACACACGCACGCACTCACACCTAGGGCCAATTTGGATTGTCCAATCCACCTACAGCATGTCTTTGGGATGTGGAAGGAAACCGGAGCACCCAGAGGAAAACCCACATGACCAAAGGGAAGACATGCAGACTCCGCACAGAAGGCACCCCAGCCGAGGATCAAACTTGAGAACCTCTTGCTCTGAGGTGGCAACGCTAACCGCTGCACCACCATGGCAGCCAAGCATTGCGCAACTACATCACTTAAATAGCAGTGGAGATTTGATAAACAAAACCACAATCAAGGTCCTCTGGCCAATCAAAAACAGCACACTGTTCTTTCCTTTACACAACTCTGGCCCAGGAAATAACTAAGGTCTCCTCTACTCTCATTAAAGTGGAAACAAAGCAGTTCTAACTAAAGACTGTAAAAAAAGGTCAAAAGGTGCATATATTCAAAACAGAAACACTCAATTAATACAGCGGTGTCAAACACAATGTGAAAAACAAGTGCCAAAACTTTGGATATGGTAATGTAAATATTAGCTTGCTCATAAATTATAAGCCACTATGAACCATTATGAGCCAAGCGTTGTGCAACTGTGTCACTTAAATAGCAGAGGAGATTCATAGGTTCATAGGTTCATAGGGTGGTACTAGGCTATCTTCCCTAAGGCCTATGCAAGCCTAGCCATAACAATTCCCTGGATGTTTCTTCCCACAATATTTACTTCTCTGGGCCCCTGTCTAGCAGGGCGACTGACATGATCCCCAGGTGAATTTCCTATCTCCCATCCAATCATCAAGGTTTCTTTTGAAGAGGACCAATGAGGCGCTCTGCTTGACATGTATGGGCAATCTATTCCAGAGTATGGGGAGTCTCTGGGTCAGGAACCTAGCCCTCCAGCATGTTCTGTTCATTGTGATAAGGTTTAGATCCCTAGAGTGTGTGGCTCTGAGGGATTGGGATTTCTTTAAGTGAAGCATGTCCAACAGCTCAGGGTTTGACATGGCCTTGTATGTTAAGCAGAGATCATCTCTGAGTAGACGATATGCCACAGAGTATAGCTGGAGTTTTTTAGACGTTCAGCATATGGCATCTGCTTTAGGCCTGTGATTCTTTTAGTGAGGTATTTCTGTTGCCTTTCCAGCTGATGCAGATGTCTTGTGAGGTACATACCAAATGGGGCATTATACTCTATAATGGGTCTAATGAGGGGTGAGTACAGTGGGACAATGACCTCCTTTATTCTGGATGAAAAGCCCATAGTGATGAGGTGTGCCACATAGAAGGATTTCCTGACTGTTGTGGTGATGTGGTTATCAAAAGTGAGACCACTGTCCACCTGTGCCCCTAAGTCTCTCATCACACTTTCGATATTTAGTGTCCTGCCACCTATGTGGTAATTCATAGGTACATGTTTTTTTCCAAAGGAGATGACTATACATTTCTTGGCATTAAGCTTGAGCCCATAGCTCTGCCACCAGGCATCTGTTTCTGTAAGGCCCTTTGGTAGAATATCCACATCATTTGGGGATTCAATAATGGCTCCCAGTTTGCAGTCATATGCAAACTTTGTTAGCCAGAGTCCCTTAGTGTTGGCCTGTACTTCAGAGAAGTAGATGCCAAACAAGAGTGGTCCCAGGACTGAACCCTGAGGTACTCCACTTGTCACTTGTCTGGGGCTGGATTTGGAGTTGGCTACTTTTACAGTCTGGGTTCTGTCAGTAAGCCAGTTGGCAAACCATCGAGTGACGTAGGGATTTATGCCCAGCTTAGTAAGTTTATCTATGATTCCAGAGTGGGGGATGGTGTTGAAGGTCCAGATAGACTGTGCGGACCACCTTACCCTCGTCCACAGTTCTGGAGACTGATTCGAAGAAGTCAATCAGATTCAGGAAACAAGATCGGCCCTTCACAAACGCAAACTGGGTGGGGTCCAGTGTTTGAAGGTTGCCAATGTCTTTGTTTATAAGTTCCATGATAATGCATTCCATGCCCTTGCAGATCAGGCTTGTCAGACTGATGGGATGGTAGTTCCCGGGATTCAAGGCAGATTCTCGCTTGTGGAGCGGGATAACTGTAGCTGTGTGCCACTCAGTGGGCATGAAGCCTGAGATGAAGCTATGATTAAACATGACACTGAGATGAGGTGCCAGTTCATTTTGTAGTTCATGTAGTACACAGCCTGGGATGTCATCTGATCCCATGGATGCTGTATTCTTAGCTTTGGAGAGTGCGGTTTCTACCTGTGTGGCTGTGATTATCGGAATTTGGCAATCTTTTGGTATTGAGATGGGCCATTTAGGGGGTGAGAGGGGGGTGAAGTTGGCACTAAATTGATCTGCCAGGATATTGGCAATATCCTTGGGATCAGTATATTTAATGCCATTCTAATGTAGTTCAGAGCAGAACTGAGCATTGCCATTTAGATTCTTGACATAACTATAGAATGCCTTGTGGTTGTCTTTGGAATCTTTGGCAATTTTATTTTTGTAACTAGCTTTTGAGGATTTTATGAGGGATCTCAGCTTCTTACTGAGGTTTAATTGGTTTGCTTAGAGAGCAGCTGATGCATGGAACAGACTACCAAAGTTCATTAAAGCAAGCTAGTTTCGATATTTTTAAGATCAGCCTGGACACTTATTATGGAAACAACTGTTTTGGTATATTTGCAGGGTAGAAGGGCATTAATGCCTGTGTTTGAAATATTTGTATATATACAGACAGAATGATATGCTCTAGCACTTTATAGATATAGAAGCTAAAATACATCAGTCAGCCATGGGCAATATAGGTAGTACATCCTCAAAAAGTTTACCTGTGAATACTGCTTAGATAGTATACAGCTGCAAAGCACTTAGTATGATAAACAGCTGACATGTTTACCTGGTTTTCATTTAACTATTGCCAGTCTATTTGTACTTTGTATCACTGACATAATACTGCAGTTGTGGTGCACTTCATACTTTATTTCATGTGATTTTTTCGTGTTTCTCCCCTATCATTTTTCACTATTTTTTCTTTATTTTTTTTTTTTCTGTTTGCTGTGTTATTTCTTTCTCTCGTTTTTTTTTTTGCTTTTCTGCATAGCCACTACACCTGCATTGTGCCACGTAGACGGGGGTCCCTGTTGGATTAACTGGAGAAGTCTGAGATTCCTTCCTCCCTATCCACTGGAAGTGCTTTACAATCTTGAAGATGTGTTGGTCTTGCCAGTGACTCCACCAGAAGCAATACATTTGTCAATGCCAGGTAGTTGAGGAACATGGTGGAGGAGCTGGTTGACCAGCATTTGTACACCACCTCAGCCAACTGAAAAGGCTTCTCTTGTGGCTGGTGGAATCATCTCTGCCCCACACTGGTAGCACCATCACAGCCACAGCCCAGTGGTGAAGGTGCACAGGGTAGTAGGTGCCCTCCTGATGAGGATGGTATGGACTGCGTGGTTTGGAGAACCTACCTATCTTATTCATATCATGGTACAGCCATTCCTTTTATGCCTCTGCCCTCCCTATTTGTTGACCAGTCTTCCCCATATTCAGTGTCTTCCTCTTATTTATTTGGTATCTCTAAATCCACTGTCCTCCCACAGCATCAATGCATCAGGATTTTCCCTGTGTCTTGTTTCTATTATGTGTCTGTGAGTTTGTACCTGCTAACTACGCTCTCCATGTGCCATACCTTTGTCAAACTTTATATCCTTTCCCACCTGTCCCCCAAAAAATATTACCCTTCCCTCCTTTCCACAATCATACTCATTTCCTTTGTTCATAGGTTAATTCGATAAACAAAATCACAATCAAGGCCCTGTGGCCAATCAAAAACAGCAAACTCTTCTTTTCTTGACACAAT
The DNA here is from genome assembly GCF_019279795.1 of Protopterus annectens. Lineage (NCBI taxonomy): Eukaryota > Metazoa > Chordata > Ceratodontiformes > Protopteridae > Protopterus > Protopterus annectens. Next base: position 151,404,753 of record NC_056730.1, read on the forward strand.
TTTGAGCCAGAAAATTACTAAAGTACCCTCTACTCTCAGTAAAGTGGAACTAAAGCAGATCTAACTAACGACTGTAAAAAAGGGTCAAAAGTGCACATATTCAACACAGTAATACTCAATGCAGAGAAAAACAAGTGCCAAAACAGTGACTATGGTAATGTAAGTCTTGTAGAGTTTAGCAGAAACCAGCAACATTCTTCTTTTCAAGTAGCATGGTCAGCAAATGTCACAAAATTTCAGGCACAGAGATTCAATTTTTTAAACAAGTTAGCCCTCTAGCCAATCAAATGAATGCTCAATAAGTATTACAACAGCAGTTCCTAGTTCAGAAGGACAGGCTATCCTTTCCTGCCACAAGAGTGTAGACCATAAACCTTCCTAATGTAACAAAACTGGTTTGGAAACCAAGTGCTTAAACCAGAATAAAGACACTTGGAATAACACCAGCAATTCAGAAAGGTGGAGGCTACCCTCTTCTCCCACAAGAGTGTAGACCACAAACCTTCTTAATGTAAAATAACTGGTTTGGAGACCAAGTGCTTAAACCAGAACTAAGCCACTTCTAAAATAACAGACACAATAAGCCTCCAGCAGCAATTTCAAGTTCAGAAGAATGGAGGCTACCGTCTCCTCCCATGAGACTGATAACCACAAACCTTCTTAATGTAAAATAACTGGATTGGAGACCAAATGCTTAACCAGAGCTAAGATGTTTCTAAAATAACAGACGCAATCATCCTTCAAGCCAGCAATTCCCAACTCAAAAGGCTGTAAGCTACCTCTCCTGCCACAAGAGTGTAGACCACAAGCCTTCCTAATGTAATATTACTAGTTTGGAGCCTAAGTGCTTAAATTAGAACAAAGAGGCTTAAAATAACAGTTAGAATGAATCAGGCTACTAACAAGCAGTAGTAAATGCAGCAGATAAAATTCAACTGACCACTTTAAGAATGTGCAGCAAAAAGCTAAATAAAGTAGGAAGAAAGACAAATACAGTAAAAGCAGCTGAATAAAGAGCATTTTTCAGTAAGTAGGAAGGTAGGAAACAGAAGATAATTCAAGTTTAAGAAAATAAGGAGGAGAGCCTCTTCCCAGATGTTCTCTCAGTGCTCAGTAGAGTGAGCTGATGAGATCAGACTAGGAGCAGAGTCCAAAGTCAGAAATACAGTAGGAGAGGTCAACTCAAAAGCCACCAAGTTTAAAAGCACAACACAAGTAGGGCAGCTGGGTGGGAAAAATCAAATGCAGACAGAGATCAGCAATAGTCAGGCAGAGAACAGTAAGTCACACAGCACTACAGCTAAACAAAGGTGCCACTAAATATTTGTAGTTAAATGAGGAATGCTATAAAATGACTGAATGCTATAACAAATACATAAGTAAATATTGGTTCAAAAGTTCTTTAATTGTTTGCATTAGGACATACGGTTGTAGTTTAAGCAGCTGTGAGCAGTACTGACTTGATAGACATCCCAGTGGGGATGTCAGTTAAGTGTAGCGGCTGGGATATTCTGTAAATGCCTTTCTAATTCTGTTAGAAAGGTAATAGAATATCATTTTTGTTACAATAACATGCACTTTGTGAATAATAAAAAGTTTGAAACTCCAGTGTCCAACATTACTGACTTATGGTAATTGAGAGAGGATTACTACATCCAGCAAGGGGGCTGCTGCTCCTCTGCCCCCCTGCTGCACACTATTTTAAGTAAAAGTTGCAGACTCCAAATCTGACCTCAAAGCAGAGACAAGTGGAGTACCACAGGGTTCCGTCCTGGGATCTCTCCTGTTTGGTACCTACTTCTCTGAAGTACAGGCTAACACAGAAGGCCTCTGGCTAACAAAATTCACAGATGACTGCAAACTAGGAGCCATAGTCAAGTCCCCAAATGATGTGGACATCCTACTGAAGGGCCTCACTGAGACAGATACCTGGTGTCAGAGCCATGGCCTCAAGCTCAATGCCAAAAAGTGCAGTGTCAGTGTTATCCCCTTTGGTAAAAACACTGTACCCATGATCTACCACATAGGCAGCAATCTACTTAACACTGAATGCGTGATAAGAGACCTTGGGACCCAGGTGGACAGTAGTCTCTCCTTTGATAGTCACATCGCCACAGTAGTCAGGAAGTCCTTCTACATGGCACTCCTCATCATAAAAGGGTTCTCATCCAGGAAAAAAAGGTCATTGTTCCCCTCTACTCGACACTCATTAGACCCATTATAGAGTACAATGCCCCTTTTGGAATGTACCTCACAAGACATCTGCAGCAGCTGGAAAGGCCACAGGAGTACCTCACAAAGAGGATTACTGGCCTCAAACAAATGCCCTACACTGACCGCCTCAAAAAACTCCAGCTTTACTCCGTAGCATATCGCCTACTCCGAGGTGATCTCTGCCTAACATATAAAGCTATGTCAAACCCAGAGCTGTTGAACATGCTACATCTAAAGAAATCCCAATCCCTCCAACCTACACGCTCTAGGGACCTATACCTTGTCACCACAATAAACAGGACACTCTGGAGTGATAGGTTCCTGTCCCAGAGACTTCCTATACTCTGGAACAAGCTACCCATCTATATCAAGCAAAGTCCTTCATTAGCACTCTTCAAGAAAAATCGTGATGAGTGGATGGGAAATAGGAAATACACCCCGGGGATCACTTCTGTGTCTCTGCTCGACAGTGGCACAGGAAAATAACTTTCTTGGGTGGTGTAAGCCATGGAACCTTGCTGGCTAGGCTTACATAGGCCCTTGGACCAATAGCCTAGTACCTACCTATGAACCTATGAACCTTGTGGTCCTATGGTGGGTCACATTATGCTATCTTTTTATTGTCTTATCGCATCAAGATCAACGCATTTCATATGAACATGCACTTCTTAAAAATAAGAGATGTGAAATTATAGTTATAACATCTAGCACATTATTAATCCAGAGACACTTGAGAGTTTTATTTTTGCTCTAGAGAAAAAAAACTCTGAATAAATTGTCCTTTAAGTGGGGGCAATCTTCCTGCATCCTTACAGCTGCTTCTCGGCCCACAACACACTGGTGCAATGCTTGCTACTGCACATCCTGGTGTCTCCCAATGTAAAAAAATTGTCAAAAGCAGCGCAGGAGTAGGAGTGAGACCTACTTACTGGAATATTCATTTCTGCGTTGATTCGTATGTTTGGGGGTATGCTTGAGTGAGCAGAATTTTGAAGTTGGTATATCAAAAATGAGAGGCACAAATTCCTCACACAATGAGTGCATGAGGTATTCAAGATTTTGCTATAGTTTCAGTGGATACATTTTTTGAGTTTGACTCATACATATTATTGCAAGGAGTTATGTTTAAAGTATAAGTGGTAAAACGGACTCTGCAAGAGAACAGGTCCGTTATTACTCATTTCCTAGGTTCAAGTATTATATTCTGATGGTTTCAGTAAGCCAAAACTTGATGAAACAAATAATCCATAGTTAACATCACACCACCAAGTACCATGCAGGGAATCAGCAAAACTGTTAAGCCAACAATGAAAATTGCCAACTTTAACAGTATTACAAAAAAAACATTGCATTTCTGATATGCCCACATTAAAACTCCAAGAATACACACCTTTTTAGGGGGTAAGAGAAACTTCTTTACCCCTGCACTTTTTTGATCTCCCTGAAATGCATGCTTATTCCTTGAACAAGCAGGGGATTCAGTTTATTTATTAATATTTGTTTTCCAGGGTAGAGCATTGATCTCCATGGACCTTTTCTTACAGACTCATCCCAGGAGTGGCGTCTGGTTAAGTGACTTGCATAGTCACACAGTTAGGCAATGGAAGATGAGGGAATCAAACCTTGCACCACTAGACCACATGAAACAGCTTGTTAAGAGTGATTTAATCTTATAAGCTAACTGCCAAAGTAAAAGTTAAAATAAAATTAAAAAAATTAAAATTAAAAATTAAATGGTTTAAAAAACGATTATTCTCTTTTCAGTCATACACAATGCAATATTAACTGCGTAGCCATATGAAGTGGGGTTAAGGCAGTCAATCTTCTTTAAGGCCATCAAGACCTTACAAATGAATCTATGAACCTATAAAATAAATTAAAAGTTATTTAAAACTAGTTTGTTGAACAAGATTTGTAGACATGGCACATAATGCATTGGGTCCATGTGCTTGAAAATTCATGGGACAAGCCTACATGTGATAAAGATAAGAGTACCACAAATGCATATGGTGTATATTACTGAACACCAATGCCTTGGTATGCTTAACATATGCAAATGAGTATCTCATCATGAATAGCAATATAGCTGCACTGTCTACAAAGGCTGTCATTTGACATGGCAATATAGTGTAGTTCCAGAGACCTACCAGATGGTGATATGCCCCCAATCTTCTGACACTAGGATGAACACGGCAGTGTTACAGTATAACTCACCAACACAAGTAATACTCAAAACACACACACACACACACACACACACACACACACACACACACACACACACACACACACACACACACACACACACACACACACAAACACGCCCATCATAAATACTGACAGGAAAGTAGGGGATGTATAGACAAGTCAGTACAGACATACACGCACACATACATATTGGTCCACCTGCACATTGAGCCCTAATGTTGCAAAAACACAAAGAGGTACAGTAAGAGATCTATAGCCATATCAGCACAGACACACATGCACACACATAGACACACACACAAACACACACACACGTGCACACATGCACACACACACACACACACACACACACACACACACACACACACACAAACATACTTTCATTCTGCAAACAAGCCATCAACACACACCAGTGGTATCACAACCCACTTCCTTACTGACAGTGCCAGCTGCTCTGCGGCTGCGAAGTAGTTAGGACAGATCAGTAGGAGAGTACAGATACACATGCACACACACACACACACACACACACACACACACATACTTTCATTCTGCAAACACCCCATCAACACACACCAGTGGTATCACAACCCACTTCCTTACTGACAGTACCAACTGCTCTGCAGTTGCCTTCATTAAAAACTGCAGGCTGGAAGTAGCTCAGGACAGATCAGTAGGGCTGTGCAGCATCACAGAATGACATGAATAGTGATATCCGAGTGTAAGGTGCAAACAGGAACTTGCATGCAGGAATGGGTAGTGAGTCACACAAAGGTATTGTTTGAATTGTTTTGTTCATTCCTGCAGTAGTATATAATAGCCAGCTCCCCAGACCTGTATATTGCAGCACTGAGAGAGATATATTTATATGCACACATGTATATGACTCTGTGTGTGACAGACAGAGAGAAGGAGATAGAGATCAAGTAAGAATACAATCTCTTCCTGCCCCCCCATTCAGTTAACTAATATGAACATATCCCCCATGCACAGCCAGAGCAGTACAAGACACACACATAGTGCAGTGATGTGCACCTTTACTTCTATCCTGCTTTCTCATTATTCAAAGCACTATCAGTCTGCAGTGCACACAGGCTGCTGTACAGTACACTCTAAACGTGTCCACCATCTTTGCCCAAGTATTCAGTGTACCACTTAAATGCATGGTACACAGGAGGCTATGCTCTGGGCTTTACTCCTTCACTGTTCTTATCCAAGCATCACAGCACTATTGATGTTAAAAGTACACAGGCTGCTCTCTCTATACATTATTTATTCACTTTGGTAGTTGGGGTAGATTACTGATGTCTAAAGGCTGAAGATGGTGTAGAAATAGAGAGTTGTACAGTGAGATGAATGTGAAAAACATATAAGTAACAAGCAGTTTCTTACTTAGTATCATATGTGAAATCTAAACAGCATAATGCAGGTCTTTTTATAGTCATGTTCATATATTATATAATATATGGCAAGGTACTAGGTCAATGGGGGTGTTGTAAGCATATTATTCTTATTTAGTGTGGCCAATATACTTCAAAAATTCCAGTAATTATTGCTTTATTAGTTTAGGTGGAAGACCTGGTGATACAGTTCATAAAATACACAGAGATTTTAGGAGAATCACCATTTTTATAGCACCTAATCTTTGTAATAGTTCAGTGACTTTTATGTGACAGATGTGTAAATGTGTGTTATAACTTGTTCCAGTTTATTTTCTGTAAATAACTGAGTTCTGGGTTAGCCCACTGTAGAGTTATGGACTTTTTTTCCAATATCTTTTGGTCTATAATTGACTACACTGGATTTACCCCCATGACCTGCTGCTTAAATTGCATTTTGAATGGTTTGTTTTGTTCAAAATTATATCTGACTAGTTGGATACTGACAACATGTCTTAGACCCATGAGAGTCACTTTTCAAGCAGCAGACATATGAATTATGAGGTTTTACTGCTAGGAAAACTGATTATGTATATCATAGTACTATAAATACTCGTTGATGCCTAACAAATTAACTGTAAGAGTATAATTTACAAGAATGGGATGGTTTGGGCTTGGTTCCATGGTGTACAGGGATAAAGCCCTTACTGTGAACCAGATGACAAGTGTCCAGCTAACAGCATGGATGGTAAAGGAGATAGGCAAGGGAAGGCTGAGAAAGAGCAGCTGACACTGGTTCAGCCATCCTGGGGGGATGGAGGTAAATCAGATTGATGCTTGGCTGAAATTTGTAGGAGAGTAGCTGTATGGCCATAGCTGTAGGGGTTGTAATGTCTCCAAGCTGCACAGCAGTGTCCTGCTTTTGTAGGGGTTGGCAAGTGTGGTTGTACACATGCACCCTCTCTGAGCAGTGACTGGGGAAGTCAGAGACGTTTATAGAGAGGGAGTTAAGACATAGATGGGGTCGATATAATTGGAAGATTGGCCCACTCCCTAACACCAAATTCACTACTGAGGGTCTTGGAACAAATGGGCTGTAAAGGCTTGCACCCTGCTTGAGGAATGAAGGTATCTGATTCTTGCCCTGAAGGAGAAACAAATAGGTCAGCTGGATGCAGGAAGAGGATTTGGTGGGAAATTATGCAGATAATATAAAAAGAATATGATATCTAACAGTGGTATTGTATAGACAGATCACTGGCAGTTCACATTTGGATATGTGCCCTTTCCTTTTGGCAAAATGATCAATGTGAGTATCTAGCTGGCATTTTTTCATGAAACTGACCCTTAGAGAGCTTCTGATAACATTAAGAAAAGTATAACAGCCAACTCCATGGTGCAGAACTATAAAGCCCTGACTGTGGCCCATACTTATTGGGTTTGTTTAGTAATCCAGGGCATTGAAGGAGCCAGAAAAGGAGTAAGAGGGTGAGTGGCCTAAGTCAGCTTGCCAATCAATGGGGGCGGTTAGTTGGTGGTTTTGGTCTGCTGAGCTCAACATCAGGCAATGGGAAGCTTGGGATTGCAGGCACCAAAAATCAGCAAGGGGCATGGTGCTACCAAGATATTTAAGGTAGTTTTTATTAGAACATGGATGTTAGCACATGCATGCAGGAGGAGGCATAGTAAGCCCTTACAGTGCTGCAAGTGCCCATATCAATTGGTTTCTTCACCAGTTATGAAACAACATTTGACTTCTGATAGCCATGATGCAGTTGTGTAGTTCCATGGACTGGAGGAAGTTAGGGCCTATACTTAAGTGTAGATAACCCCTGACTGGGGTGGCCATGCTAGACCCTCAGGACACTGGACAAAACAGTGTTTCAGTATATTGAAGATGGTAAGGAAGAGTGGAGATTGGAATAACCAAAGAGCCATAAATGGCTGCCTGAATTATTGTCTACTAGAGGTTGCTCTCACCACTGTCACCCACCTGGCCTGACAAGGTGCACATCCTGTGGAGAGAGAGGATTCCTACCCACAGGTCTCATGAGGTGCCAGCTAGGTGGAAGTGAAGAGGGGAAATGAATGGGCAAGTTATGGCAGAAGGTCTGATGTTCATCAGGCATGAGTAGTAAAAAAAGACATAAACTATATTTAAAATGTGGTAATTATGAAATACAGTGTTCTTACCACAGATTAAAATCTGCCCCTTTATCCAGACTAAGGTCCGGTCCCAGAAAGACTGGATAAGAGTGAGTCTACTGTAATCTCAAAACACATTAAGAACAGATAGTCCTCCTCTCGCTTGCAGAAATTATTTTTTCTGTAGTTCAAAAGTAGGCTTCATTTATATACTGGTGATTAACACCTACTTAATTTCACACTTTAGCATCACTCACTGATGATATAAATTGCCTCATAAGCTGTGCAAGAGACAGAATCAATGCTACAAAACAATCTGGCTGTCCAGGATGCAAAACATGTTAGGCAATTTTACCTCACTTGCCATTATTGTTTCGCAAAACAGACTTTTCAGGGTAGATGGTATTTATATACATTTCTCAGCATGTATGTATTTGGCCAAGTACAAGTTCACACTTCTCATATCCTGATCACACTCAGAACTGAACATGTCTACAATCATTCTGCAAGGATATTTCTGCACTCATCTAGAAGAATACATCTTTGAAGCTAAGCTTCTTAGGTATTTCTCCACAGTTAATGATGACAGGGATATGAACATGGACTTCATGAGACATTTTAATGTAATCCATTGTGATAGCTAATAGCAGACAGTTACGATTTGTATACCGAGTACTTGTAAGAATGTAATGATTATACAAATGCTGTTTTCCTCATTAGAATATTAGTGGTACAGAAAAAGGCTGTTGTGGTGTCTGTAATATAGATGCAAAATTTTGAACACACAATAATTAGGAATATGAGTTTCTAGCAACTTGGTTAAGATTCTACAATGTGGCTTTAATTTTTATGATATGCATCCTTTATCCTGCATCAAATCACTGCAATACTGACATCTGGTATACTATGGTGCCAGCTAGAAATTAATTGTACTCTCATGGTAGCATATTGCCTTGTCAAAATCTACAAACTGTAAGGCCATTGCTGTGTGAAAATGCAATCTGCCAGCAGAGGTTGCCACTGGGTGAATCCCAGCTTCCCTGAGATGCACAAACCTCAGAGCTGATTCATTCATTAAAGGAAGTGCAAACGTCAAAATCCAGTTTTCAAATTCCACTGTGGACTTTTGGTGTTCACTCAAATGCAAAATTTGAACATACGGCATTCGGTCCCATGTCATGGAACCTCTTAGCAATACATACATACATACATACATACATACATACATACAGATATTTAAAGCATGGGTAATAGTGTCTTTCTAGCCTGCCAGCATACCAAAACAGTTGTTCCCATAATAAGTGCCCAGGCTGTTCTTAAAATATCTAACCAAGTACTTGCTTTTAATGTAATTTGGTAGTCCATTGTATGCATCAGCTACTCTCTCAGAAAGCCAGTTAGTACACTTTTCATTCCTATAGAATATTCTACATAGCGTGTCTGATGATTCTCTACTACTTTTTGGTAACACCAAACATTCCCAGAGGTAGCTGTCTCTAAATGCCCTACATAGCTGAATAAGGTCTCTTCTTAAATATCTATATGAGACACTTTACAAGTTCAGATGTTTTAGTCTGTCATAATATCTTAAATTTTCACATCCATGGCTATTCTTGGTATGTTTCTGCTATAGTCTTTTCAGTTTAGTCATGTTTTTTTCTTATAGGGTTTCCATATTATTATTCCATACTCAAGTCTGGGTCTAATATGACTAGCAAACAATGATTTCATCATTTCTGATTTCCTAGATTTTATAAATCTTCTTATGCAACCTATAGTTCTATAACTAACAGTAACTAATTGGTTGATATGATGAGAAAAATTCAGTGCTGGAACTACCCTTTTTCCTAGGTCCTTAAATTAATGTACAGTTTCAATCACTGTGTGCTGTATTAAATATTCACCTTTCAGTTTATATCTCCCAAATCTCATATGCTTAGTTTTTTATGTATTTATCAGCATATTATTTTCCTGTGCCTAAATGGTCAATTTAGTCAAGGGGCAGGATTCACGAAGGCTTGCACGGCGTGTAAGAGACGTGCAACACTCCATGCAAGCCTCGCCATCCAGGAACAGCCCTAAACTCCGTGTAAGAGAACAGCTAAAACGTCTCTTACACGGACTGGGTGTGGACATGCTAAATACCTCACTTGCAGCCGAAAGGTATGCAAATGAGGTATATTAGCGATCCAAGAAGCAGAAACCAGTCCGTGTAAGAGACGTTTTAGCTGCAGAAATGTACTCAGTTGACAACTGAGTAAGTTTCTGCAAATTCCACAACGGAGCCATGTCAGCTCCAAAAAAAGGGTGCATATGACTCAGGCAGCATGCCAATGGCCAAATATGTGGCCATTGGCAATATAACCTGATGCCAAAATATTAAAAATATAATTTTTTTTTCGGCGATCGTCCATGTTTAAACCCAGCGCAGCCCTGCGCAAACGGGCTGCGCTGTATAAAACCATAAAAAAGAAGGTTATAAACCCACAAATGTGGGTTTTATGCAATACATGGAATGACAATGCAGGGACCAGCAGACCAAAAACAACATGGCCACCATGTAGTGGTTGCTAAGGGGGGAAGCTGAGTCTAAGACATGTAACTAAGCATTAGTAGGCAATCTCATGTATATGAGGGTTAGGATACTGAATCTCACAGTCACATAGCAAATGAGCACAGTCTGAGTAGTGTAAGAGATACATAAGGGGGAGGAATAGAGTAGGAGATAGGTGACATCACAGGGGGGAATGGTAGAAAGAAATGCAGTTCATTGGAGGTCAGTGTAACATGACAGATGACAGACACAGATCATGGAAAGAGGTGTGCCACTAGATAAGTCATGGAAAGTCAAGAAATGGAAGGTGTACACTGTTACTTACACCAAAGTTTCTTGCTGGGCGTGCATGCGCACGTGTGCGCACCATGAAGCGTGAGTAGGGCAGTGTGCGTGCGTGTAAGGCAGACTGAGCATGTGGGAATGTGTTGGGAGATGTTTAACACTGTTTGCGCGGGTGTGCGCGCGTGTAAGGCAGGCTGAGTATGTTAGAGACTGTTGGCAGATGTGTAACAGTGTTTGCGCGGGTGTACGCACGTTCTAACCCGAATAAGTAGATTCTGAACTGTGTAAGCACATGTGCGCGCGTGTAAGCCACTGTGAGCGTGTTTCTGATGGTATGCATGTTGCTCCCCCCTGAGGAAACAGAGAGGAAAAAGGAAGCAACAGAATTAATAGGAAGCTAGCAGGGATAACTGCTGAAGCTAGCAGGTGAAAACAATTAGAAGTAGACAATTACACAGGCAGAATAGTAGCCCAGCCCAGCACTTAAAACTCTGCAAATAGTAGTGCAGGATGTTTCTCTTAAGAGACACTGCAAGACAGGAGTAAGCTAATAGAAGTGAAAACTGAAAAAGCTTAACTCAGAGCAGAAATGTTAGGGGCTGCCATAGCTGTCATAATGAGACATAGGCGACTTGCTGAGGGTGGTGACAATGCAGATGGTGCCAGACAACCCACAGTGAGGAGACGGAGAAGAGTGTACAGGCCCAGGGTCACCTACCACGGGTTACATGAGCTGGAGATAGTAGAGCGCTATAGAGTGGACAGATAGCTCCTGCAGCAAATAGTTGAGCTGTGCAGGCCATGCCTCACACACAGAACCAACAGAGGGGAACCCATCCCAGTGGAAACCAATGTATGTGTTGGCCTAAGAATACTAGCAACAGGTACCTTCCAGAGACCAACTGGCGATATGATGGGGATATCACAAGCATCAGCCTCCAGGGTACTGCACCAGTTCCTGGATGCCATGTCAGCACATGTCGGTGATCATGTATATTTCCCCAATGCCCGTGAGGTATTGGCCAGCAATATGCGTCTCTTCCAGCAAATAGCGGAATACCCTGAGGTAGTGGGTGCAATAGACTGCATGCACATATGCATCAAAGCACCAGCCGGTGAGCGGGGTAGGGCCTACATTAACCACAAGGGCTTCCCCTCCATCAACTGCCAGGTCGTGTGTGATGCCCAGGGCATAATAATGAATGTGTGCTGGCTGCCCTGGGAGTTACCACGATTCCCACATCTGGCATTTGACGCAGCTGTACCAGACATTTGCCAGTGGGGACATCCGACACGGACACCTAGTGGGGGATGCAGGTTATGCACTGGAGCCGTGGCTGAATACACCCATCAGAAACGCACACACACCTGAACAGGAACGCCATAATGAGGCACATGCACAAACACTTAATGTAATAGAGCATGTGTTTGGGCTGCTCAAGTCACGGTTCCAGTGTCTGGACACATCTGGTGGAGCCTTGCAGTACACACCAACTACATGTACCCAAATTGTCATGGTATGTGCTATGCTACATAATATGATCTTGCAAAAACAGCTGCAGCAGGATCAGCATAGGGCCGGACCAAACAGCCCCCCACCATTGCCAAGGCCATCACAGGCAGAGCGTGACTCAGAGGAGGAACAACCTGACCCTGCCCCAGTAGGCAGAAGGAGGCATGCCCAGTATGCCCTGGCCTTGGCAAAGAGGCAACGCATAGCACATACACTGGCTCAGTAGGAACCCTGGGAATGATACCCCCTCTGACTCACTCAAATAATAACATGGACGCCTAAAATGACATGACCTGCTCACAAACATGTACAGGGAAGTGTAATATGCGCATCCGACAGAGGCAGCCCTGCAGCACCACCTGAGGCATGAATGCCATGTGTTAAGTAATGTAACACCATGTACTATATGCACACATGAGCACCCTGACTAACATCCACCCTCACCAAGCATGAAGCCACAAAATGACGATGGGATGATCAAGTGCAATAACTGGCTGAAGTAATGCAGTTAGTCAAAGGGGAGCCAATGTGTTTCAGGCTGGGAAGACATGCAGAGCATGACATGATGCACCACCTGCTAGGGGTGGCGTGCACCTATCATGCCATGCCCCATGGATACTGGCAAAGGCTGTCAGTACCCACAGCATGCCCTGAATAGGTAAGTCTCAAAACACAAACCCACCTTCATAGGTTCCACAAGGAATAGGAACCTAGATGTAATGCTACCCAATGACAGATGTCTAAACAGCAAGATGTGTACAGTGTAAACGCACACAGTATGGAGAATGTAGATACCAGTCCTGTAATAGAGAACTGGGTCAAGGCTCACATCAGCACCCTAACACTACCAGGTCACACCTCATACTGTGCTGTACAGCCGCAAAACATGGAACAAGCTACAAAAGGAGGGGGACTAGCAAGCAATGTCAAGGATAACCACACCCCCATGTTGGTACCACAACAAGAAGCAGCATGGATTAGCCATGGTCAAATACCAATGGCTAAAACCGCCTCCCAGTATATAGCCTGCTGCAGACTACTGTCCTAATACCAGGAACTGCAGATGGGCTATGTCGGAATACATGAATATATCAAGCCCCCCCAAACCACATTATATTGCTTGACTGAAAATACCCAGACATACACCGGGAGCATTATACTAGTACCAACACAGTAAGAGAAACGTTCCCAGAATCCATAAACCAAAATGCCCAGGAACAATGTACCACTCCCACAAGTGGGGTAAGCATACTGGATGTGATAATCAGCAACATGTGTACTGGATGGCAAGATGAGAAGTGTACCCCTCACTGGTAAGACCAGACCATAGAGTAATCACACTGGATATACACATCCTGACCCCAGTCCCTGGCCAGAATACCACAGTGAAAAACATGTGTAAAGCATAGGTTGCAGCCCTCCAAACTGATGTTGAATCCACGAAAGGTCCTGTGCAAGTGCAGAATATGGGACACACCACAGAACATGTTATACAGGCATTCCATGAACCCAGCCAGGAATGCTTGGAGTATGCAATCACAAATAACACCAACACACAATGCCATACATGCAGGCATCTGGCATGCTGGACTCTAGCCATTACCAAACCATGCAAGAGAATGAGGAAGCTACCACATGATAGAGCAAACATAAAAAGGGAAGTAATCACTGACCAGTAGTATGACAATAACATATGTCAACACATACAATCCACTAAGTCCAGCCACAACAAGTAGAATCTGCGAATCCAGAGGCAATGTGGCACCAGTCCCAAGTACACAGACAACCATAACACCACCCAATAAATACAAATATATGTGATAGATGCAACCATGTATCCAAACCAGAGGTTGAGCTCCACCAACTCAGTACTGTCAAAACTAGTCAGGAGGAGAAGGTAAACACATACACCACAAACACAGTCCCACATAGACCTACCACAACTGTAAACCAAACACATAAACACTGACAAATATTCCCGGAGGCCTTAATTACAAACACACCACACCAACAGAAGCCTCCAAAGCAGATCACAAGCAACCACAACCTTCAAACATAGCACATGCAACGAATTGTACGCAAAGCTGGTGTGCCAAACAGTCACAGGCCAGAAGGAGAAACAACATGCCTGATACAGTCGTAATAGGTGTCTGTATAGGTAGACACACTGCTGTCCCACTCACCAGACTGAACAAGGGAAAGGGTAGAGTAAGCTGCCTGTAGGCTGCCACAAAATGCCACATAACACAAGTACGCAGGTCACCCCAAAGCAAGCAGAAATATGATGCACTCAATGTCCATACTGGTGTGAATTACCTGAGATGTACCTCCCTGGTCAACATGAAAAGAGACATGGATGGTCCCTCTGAGTATGTACCCCAGGCCGGTATGACACTGGCTGTGTGCAGCATCCAACCCTCACCAAGAATGATGCCACAGTACAAACACAGAATGCTCATGTTTAACAGCTGGCACAGTTACAGCTGTCAGTCCAAGAGGGTCTAATGTCTGTCTGCTTGAGATGTCAAGCATGACAAGCCATGCTGCTGTTCCAGGGATGGCTTGCACCTGTTACCCGTGTGCGTATGGATACTGGATAAGGCCTTTGCCACCTCCATAGAGCAGTATGTAGGCAAGGCCAAAAAGACTACCCACCACCCTAGAAAACATAAGTGGTAGGAAACATAAGGGTAATGCTGAACAATGCCAGATGTGTAAACTGCAATATGCATGCCGCTGAGGCACTTCCCATTATGGAGAACATCGATGTCTGTGCAGTGACAGAAGCCTGCTGCAAGCCTAGTGATAGCACACCAGCACTACTAGGTTATGCCACATATCATGTGTTATGGCCCCAACACCTGCACCAAAACATCAAAGGAGGGGGAGTATCCATGTACAGCACAGACACCCATATGGCCAGGTAACTGACAATGCACAAAGCAGCGGAGACCACCCATGTGCACCTAACTGTAGTCAAAACTGCTGTACAGTCTGTAGCATGCGACAGACCACACTCTCACACACAAGAACTCCACCCAGACATCCTGAAGACACTGGACAGTATGAATGTCCCACCAAATACCAGACAAGGTACACACAAATTACCACATAGGTGGCAAACCATTATATATGCGAGGAGTAATCAGGGACCTAGGGACACAGGTTGACAGTAATCTGTCATGTGACACTCACAATGCCAATGTGGCTAGGAAGATTGTTGATATTGGACACCGTATCATGAAAGGATTCACATCTACATCAACAGAGGTCACTGTGCCGCTGTACTGTTCCCTTATCAGACCCATAATCTAGTACAATGACTCATATGGGATGTACCATACGTGACACCTGCAGCAGTTCGGAAGACCTCATAGTTACCCCACCAACAGGATAAAGGGTGTGAAATATATGTCATATGCTGCCTGGCTGTAGACACCCCAGCTGACTGCAGTCACAGACTGCCTACACAGAGGCATTGTATGTCTGTTGTACAAGGCCATGTCCAACACAGGAGTAATGGACATGCTCCACCACAGGAAATCAACGCCATTGGAGCTGTGAGAGTCACAGATGTCAGCCTCAACACATAATGAAATAAGATGTGCTGGAGGGACAGATACATAACCCAGAGGCTCCCCACACCCAGAAACAGGATCCCAATCCATGGTAGGCAGAGCCCCTCACTGACACCACTCAACAGGAATATTGCCAAGTGGATGGATGATCGTACATATATACTAGGGGTCCTCACTGTGTCACGACCAGACAGAGGCACAGTGAACAAATTCATAAATGGCCATAATAGAACATAGCAAGGGGTGGCAAAAGACACACACACTCTGGCTAGGCTTACTAATGGCCTAGGGTGTATAGCCTAGTATGAACCCATGAACCTATGAAGATACAAAATGTACAGGACACTAAGGATAATCACAAGGCTTACCCAACTGATGGTAGGAACCATGTTGGGCATCCACAGATATGCTCCAAATCACACAGATATTACAAACAACATACCAAACATGCACACATATTGCTAACGTACAACCTGTCAGGTGCAGTGCAAACACCCCCCCCCCAGAGTGCAAAATACCTATCCCAGCAGAATGATGGTCCCCTGACATTGCAGATGCTGAGGTAACAGCCATCATCTGCAAAGCAGAACACACAGCAGCAAAGGTATGTGATGGTGTCCTGTGCTGAGGCCAACATGGACTCCAAGAATAATGGAATGCCAAATCACACTACTGCCCAATGTCAGCCTTACCACAGGATATGTACCCAAAGAGCAGTGTACAACAACAGTGGTCCATCACAACAAAGGTGTTGCCTGAATGGATACTCCAAACTACCACCCCAGGATCCTGACAATCTTGTTCTGCACAGCTATGGAAAGGATCGGTATGTACCGCAGACAGAAGGCTATTGTGGACCTACTGATACTGGACCCTACACAGTGTGGCTGTCGTAACTGCAGATCCTGCCCCTAAACATGTCTGACCCATTTGAAGCAGTCATTAAGGTCATTGATGAGGGCAATGTGGTCCACACAGCGTAGCTGGACCATGCACATGCTTCTAGACAATACCGTTCCAGTTCAGTATGGATATGTTCACCAGCTTAAATATATACCCCTATGTCAGTAGAGGGGTTGCAAACCAGACCAAGGACAGAACTGACATGGTCAGACATGCCGCATCCATGTCAGACTACAAAGCAGATATGAGTGGCATCCCACAAGGCCTGGTCTTGGCCCCCCCCCGTTCTGTATATATGTCCCATAGGTATAGGCCAACATGGAAGGACTGTGACTGAACATGTATGCAGAGGAGTACAAACAGCCCACCATATCCGACCCCCAGCTGACACAAGCAACCCACAAAAGGGCCACCTACAAACAGACAACTGTAGCCATAGCCATGTCAGCAAGCTAATTGCAGAACTGTGTATAGACAGCCACAGTGGATATACAGTAAGTGCCCACAAATTACCACACAGGTGTTAACCCATGACGTACCTAACATGTAATGTGAGACCTGGGTACAAAAGGTGATAGATATCCTGCACTAGACAAACATGTGGCTGTAGTGTTCGCAGAAACATATACTGTATACCCACCCAAACATGAAGGTTGGCAGATGTAGATAAGGGGAACTCACTGTGGCTCTGCAGTCATCCTCCATCAGCATCACAAGTGACTACAATAGCCCCTGTGGAATATACAGCAGCAGACACCTCCATCAACTGTAAAGTCCACAACAGTACCCCACCAGGAGTAGCAAAGAGCATGAACAGATGCCATGTGTTGCCAGAGTAAACAAACTGCAGCCCCACACACCGCCATACTGCCCAGCTACAGGCAAGCTGTGCCTGATGTATGAAGCCATGTCCAACCTGGAATGAATGAACATGTTGCACCTTGTACAATCTGAATGGCAGTGAGCTATGCACATGAGAGACCTGAACCCCAGCACTGACATACATAGGACAAGCTGTACAGAATGATCCATAACATAGAAGGCACCCCCACTCTTCAGTAAACTCCTGGTACAGGTCAGCCAGAGAGTCACATATCGACACCCCTCAAGAGGAATCCTGATGAGTGGATGGGAGTTGGTAGGCTAACCCTGGGTATCACTGTTATGTCAGAGGTAGACGGAGGCACAGTATACTAACCATGACATATGTCATGGCAAACTCCAGTTACAATGTGTGTCGAAGGACAAACACACCCTGTGACTAGCATCAGAAATGGCCTAGGGAACATTGCTAGTGTTTGCCAATGTCCACCCATGTTGTGGAATACACTACCAATGTTGGACGAGCCTGGTGTAGGTAGTCCATATCTGAACATAATGCAACATGGTCATATGTGCACAACTGGCCCCTACACAGTCTGTTGTGCTCACTATGAAGATGTCAAGCAGTCATAGGACTAAAGCCCAGGATACTGTCCACCACAGTGAAAGTACTGAACCAGTACACTATACGGTACTACAGTGTTAGGTCATTATGAAAGTATGTTGAGAACTTTCTGCAAAGTATCCCATGCAATCCCTGCAGGCGCAGTATAATCCCTGTTGTGGCAGATACGAAGCAGTTGGCCAGTTAGTACACAACATGACACCCAACACACAACCATAAACGTGAGATATTGTTGAGGTTCACACACACCCAAATATGTTGTGGACTTCAGAGTGCAACATATGGAAAGCTCACATTGGGCATGCTCGCACACTTTGATAAATGAGGCATATGTCAGACAACATGCCATGGAAAGGCTGAACTGGGCATGCTCACACACTTAGGCCATATCTCCATTTAGCAGTTGGCCACACATATCTGGTATTTGTACGTGTCAGTCCAGGAACCAACCACAACACAGCAATCTGCCCAGTGCACACAGTAAATGACTACAGAGACATAAGTGATATAGTGGATCGCCGTCATATGCAAACATCTTCCACAGATAGAGCAATAAACACCAAATGTTCGTAGAGCAAAACAATGGAAGGGATACAGTCAAGCCCAGTATGCGCATAAATCCAAACAGCAAAAAATCCAGAGTCTTCAAAATAGTAAAAACCAGGTTTATTCAGACGTGGCAAGGTGAGCGCTTTCGCTAAAATAGCTTCATCAGACCTTATTACACATCAATCAATAAAACAGATGATTTATATATAAAAAAAGGCGCCAATAAAGCAAGCACTTATTAAAGGGATATAACCTAAAAACAACTTTAAAACACAAATCCTGAGACATAAAAATATGTGTGTTAAAACATGTAAAAAACATACAAATAAATCATTTGTGACTCCTAAGCCTTCTAGACTTTAACAGTGGGCGTATAGGGACTTTGCCATTGAGTCCAGGTGGCACATCAGCCCTAAATTTAATAATCCAATTGATCTCACGGACTTCTGTGTGGTTCTCAACATCACCCCTCCTATGTGTTCTGGAGATTTGTTCTAAGATCCTAAACCTGAACTCATGATTAAGGCCACAATCTTTGGTGTGTTTAGCAAGTGCATTGAAAAGATGACCTTTCCTGATGTGGTAGGCATGTTCACGAATCCTGTCTCTAAGTATCCGATTCGTTTTGCCTACATAGTAGGCTGGACATGCTGTACAAGATGCCAAATAAACCACATCCTTCGACATGCAACTACCCTTGGCCCGGATGGTATAGACACCAGTCCCATGAGGAAACCTGAAAACGGGATCACTGAGAATGTAAGAACAAAAATTACACTTGTGACAGGGTACCATGTATGGTCCCTCTGTAGGTAAACTGATAGAGCGTGCTCTGGGGTAACATAACAAATGCTTGAGGTTCTTTTTGTTACGGTACACAAATCTAGGTCTGTCTCCAGTTAATTCTTTAACAATGGGATCTACTGACAAATACAGGGTTGTATCGCAAATCCAGTTACAGGAACACCTTGTTACATCGCTCCAGCATGCATCCTGGCTATATTTACAGTAATATAGTTCGTGGACAGTCTATGCGTCTGTCCAGATATACACCATGTGATCTTAATTTTTCAACAGAGTTAGAGGACTTGGGTAAGAGATTTAGTGAACGTGGCTATAGTGCTCTAGATCTCAGCAAAGGGATGGAAGCCATTACCACCCTTAGAGAGAATAGAGCCATGCCATACTTCTCTGAAGGTGCCTCCAGGTCCTATACAGATGATAGGCCTGTACAACAGCCTCATGACTGTTCTTTACAGGGCAACAATGTGATGTTTCCCATTTCCTATACCAGAGATATTGGCACCATTAAAGATGTCCTCATTAAACACTGGCATGTTTTGTCAGTAGATCCCATTGTTAAAGAATTAACTGGAGACAGACCTAGATTTGTGTACCGTAACAAAAAGAACCTCAAGCATTTGTTATGTTACCCCAGAGCACGCTCTATCAGTTTGCCTACAGAGGGACCATACATGGTACCCTGTCACAAGTGTAATTTTTGTTCTTACATTCTCAGTGATCCCGTTTTCAGGTTTCCTCATGGGACTGGTGTCTATACCATCCGGGCCAAGGGTAGTTGCATGTCGAAGGATGTGGTTTATTTGGCATCTTGTACAGCATGTCCAGCCTACTATGTAGGCAAAACGAATCGGATACTTAGAGACAGGATTCGTGAACATGCCTACCACATCAGGAAAGGTCATCTTTTCAATGCACTTGCTAAACACACCAAAGATTGTGGCCTTAATCATGAGTTCAGGTTTAGGATCTTAGAACAAATCTCCAGAACACATAGGAGGGGTGATGTTGAGAACCACACAGAAGTCCGTGAGATCAATTGGATTATTAAATTTAGGGCTGATGTGCCACCTGGACTCAATGGCAAAGTCCCTATACGCCCACTGTTAAAGTCTAGAAGGCTTAGGAGTCACAAATGATTTATTTGTATGTTTTTTACATGTTTTAACACACATATTTTTATGTCTCAGGATTTGTGTTTTAAAGTTGTTTTTAGGTTATATCCCTTTAATAAGTGCTTGCTTTATTGGCGCCTTTTTTTATATATAAATCATCTGTTTTATTGATTGATGTGTAATAAGGTCTGATGAAGCTATTTTAGCTGCGCCTTGCCACGTCTGAATAAACCTGGTTTTTACTATTTTGAAGACTCTGGATTTTTTGCTGTTTGGATTTATGCGCATACTGGGCTTGACTGTATCCCTTCCATTGTTTTGCTCTACGAACATTTGGTGTTTATTGCTTCATTTTTTGCTGTTCTCAGTAGAGCATTTACTCCGGTTGGTCTTTCTGTTATTTGATCTTCCACAGATACACAAGTTGGTCATAGGAACAGGGAATGCTATGGCAATAAAGACCTGCAAACAGTAGAACAGCACAACAAATATTGTGCATCCGACAATTGAACATATGGGTGTAGAGGTCAATACTAGGCTTGTTTCCCTAGGGAATGACAGCTCAGCGAGAGTGTGCTTGGCATCTGCATCCCCAGGACAGTAGGCTACTGTGCCACTGTAAAGTAGGTCACAGAAGGCAACATGTGAGGCTAGTGAGCTGTGCCTCTGTCAAGCAGGGGCACCGTGGAGGTCCCAGGGATTGAATGTGCTAAGCCACAGCCATGTTGTCGGTGTGTGCTGGGCGAGGGTTGCTGAGGATCTCTGACAGTAGGTGTCCATCAATAACAGACTGAGGGGAGCCCTATCTGCATTCTCTGGATGATTCCACTGTCAACACTGTGTTGTAATGATTATGTGTGAATGAAGTGCCGTGCCGGAATTGTTCACAGATGTCCTCCCTCTGTGGGCTACAGCTCTGCAATGTATTAGCTCACTCTGTCTGTTGTACGGCGCATATATGGCTGGTGTACAGCTGACAGGTGTCTTGTTGTGGAGCAGTCATGGGTATATGTGGGATAGCATGATCAATGCAAACCATACACATGCTCATAGAATGCAATTGTCAAGGATTATGCTGAGTGGCCAGTATAGCAACCCAGCATGGGTCCTCTGAAGTCGTCCACCCCAGTCTTCACAAGTGTAGAGTCTGCTTGTGCTAAATACAGTTTGTGTGCAGTGACAACCTTGCCTGGGGGTGGAGATGGGATATGGATGTCCAGGGAAAGGAGGGTATGGTCAGATATCAACAATGGTGGTCTACCTCTGGTGTGGAACAGTGAGTACCCACGTTGCAGATGGACAGGTGCAATATGTATTCCCCCATGTGGCTGTGGTGTGTGGTTCTGCCATAGCACATGGACCCACAAATTGTAGTGGCTGTAGGGTAAAGTGGTAGAGGCCTGAGTAGTTCTCACACACAATATGCCTGTACCTGATGTTAACAACTGGAATGGTGTATGTGAACACCTGCATATCCTGGCACTGTTCCCAGGGAAGCTAAGTGTGTGTCCTGGATGTGGGTGTGGTGTTCTGGACTGGTTGTGTTGTGTGTTACAGGTCCTGTGGTCACAAAGCATGGTATAGAACATAACCTGCCAGTGCAATGTGCATATCTGACCCTGACGTAGGTGGCTGCAAATGCATATATATGCTATCCCCCACCTGACAGGCAGTACTACATGTACATACCTCTGTAGAAATAAAGATGTCAGCACCCTATAAATACTGCAGGTGCAGAACAGATGCCCAATAATTCGGATAGTGCGCTCTGCTAATGCGTCTCCCTCAAGTGTCATAATATAGTTAGGTAGGGGGTTAAATCCTGCAAATGCTCAGTGTCTGTGTGTGTGGGTGGGTGAGTGGGGTTTGTGTGTGTGAAAGGCTTTGAGAGGGAAATGTCCCTTTTGGCAACTGGGAAAACACATTACTGGATGCACATTCCCCTTTCTAAACACTGATGATGTCAGCACCCTATAAGTGCAGCAGGAAAAGGGAATCTTCCCAGTAATGCGAATAGCGCGCTCCGCTAATGCGTCCGTTTCAAGTGTCATAACATAGTTAGATAGGGGTTTGAATCCTGTACATGCTCAGTGTGTGTGGAGGGGGTTAGTGTGTGTTCAAGACTGTATGAAAAAAGTATCCCTTTTGCCAACTAGGAGAACACACTACAGGATGCACATTCCCCTTTCTAAACACTGATGATGTCAGCACCCTATAAGTATAGCAGGAGAATAAAAGCTTGTCAGTAATGCGAATAGCGCACTCTATTGATGCGTCCGACTCGAGTATCATAACATAGTTAGGTAGTGGTTTGAATCCTGCAAATGGCAAGTGTGTGTGTTTGGATGAGGCGTGTTAGTGTGTGTGCAACTTTGTGTGAGGGAAATGTCCCTTTTGGCAACTGGGAGAACACACTACAGGATGCACATTCCCCTTTCTAAACACAGATGATGTCAGCACCCTATAAGTACAGCAGGAGAAGGGTATCTTCCCAATAATGCGAATAGCGCACTCTGCTAATGCATCCATCTCAAGTGTCAGAACATCGTTAGATAGGGGTTTGAATCCTGCAAATGCTCAGTGTGTGTGAAGAGGGCTAGTGTGTGTGCAAGTCTGTATGAAGGAAATATCCCTTTTGGCAACTAGGAGAACACACGACAGGATGCACATTCCCCTTTCTAAACACTGATGATGTCAGCACCCTATAAGTACAGCAGGAGAAGGGAAGCCTCCCAGTAATGCGAATAGCGCATTCTGCTAATGCGTCCGTCTCAAGTGTCAGAACATAATGAGGTAGGGGTTTGAATCCTGCAAATGCTCAGTGTGTGTGGAGGGGGCTAGTCTATATGAAATAAATATCCCTTTTGGCAACTAGGAGAACACACGACAGGATGCACATTCCCCTTTCTAAACACTGATGATGTCAGCACCCTATAAGTACAGCAGGAGAAGGAAAACCTCCCATTAATTCGAATAGCACACTCTGCTAATGCGTCTTTCCCGAGTGTCATAATATAGTTAGGTAGGAGTTTGAAACTTGTAAATTGCATGTGTGTGTGTTTGGAGGTGGGGACTCTGTGTGTGTGCAATTCTGTATGAAAAACATGTGCTTTTTTGAAATCAGGGGATCACACTACATGATGCACATTACCCTTTCCAAACAGTGATGATGACAGCACCCTAAACATACAGCTGGAGAAATGACATCTGCCAGTACTCAGAATAGCGCAACCTGCTACAGTGTCACTCTCAGGTGCCATAACATATTTAGGTAGGGGCTTGAAACCTGCAAGTGTGTGTGTGTTTGGATGTGGGGAGTTTGTGTGTGTGCATTTCCGTATGAAAAACATGTTAGTTTTGGCAATCAGGAGATCACACTACCTGATGCACATTACCCTTTCAAAATACTGATGATGTCAGCACCCTATAAGTACAGCCAGAGAAGAAGAACTACCTAGTAATCCGAATAGTGCACTTTGCTAATGCGTCTCTCTCTCATGTATCGTGACTTAGTGAGGTAGGGGAATGAATCCTGCAAATGGCAAGTGTGTGTGTGTGGGGATAGTAGGGTGTGTGTAAATGCAAGTGTGAGAGAACAGATACTTTTGGCAAATACTACAATACACCAGACGCTGCATATTCCCCCAGTAAATACAGGGGATGTCACCACACTATCAGCACAGCCAAACAGGGCTAGTTGGCTAGTAATGCCAATAGTGCACTCTGCTACTGTGTCTATTACCATTGTCAGAGTACAGATAGGTATGTTTTGGTAACCCACAACTGCCACGTTTGGTTGTGTCACACATTATGACCTTGTGTGGGTCTTTGTACATAACAATGCATGCCATTGCCTAAACCAGCAATGGCATTGCACACATGATGTATGTGTGTGACCCATACACATAAATACCTGTGACCTGCAGTAGTTACCATGTCTGACACATGCCTCGAGTGGATAAATGGTATTTGCAATGTATACCAATATGACTGTGTCTTACTGTGCAGGGTCCGCACGTGGTATGTGTCTATACAGTGTGGGTGTATATGGTAAAATACCTACAGCAGGGGATACACATCTGGTCTGGGCCATATAGTGTACATGTAGTCGATGTACAGGTGCTGCATGTTCCCACCTGTTGTGGTAGTGGTAACATGTCATTCCACTGCAATTCAGTGACCACATGCTGTGAACCCTTCAACTAGTGTGTTGTAACTACAGTAATGTTCACGCACAATGTTTGGCTGGATGCAGTCCAGCCATATAAAGACAGTTCTTGAGACTGTCATATTGCCAGTGTTGTTATGGAGGATAGGTGGTCTTCCTGTGTATGGGAGGGTTGTGTGTGCCAGGCTATGAACCAGATGGCAGTCTGACACACTGTTAGCTGCACATGATTAGGCCCTGATGCTTTGTGCTGTGCCAACAACCTGGAGGTGTGTGTATCTGTGGTGCCTTGGGATACCACCCCCCTGTCCATGTGTGTTACATGTGTAGGGGATGACAGGCATGGTATGGGGCATAACCTGTCAGTGATGGGTAACACCTGTGAGCCATGAATCAGGAATCTGGTACTGCACAGACATTGCAGTTCACTGTGCTGAGGACAGTGTCCGGTGCATGCATCTTGCGGTGTACACTGCTGTTGTTGTGTAGCAGCACTGTTAGTGTCCTAACCTGTGTGATACCCATGGAGGTGGCTATGTAAACCATGTCCTGCAGCATAAGGCAGTATGTGTGTATCAAGGAGCTTTGCCAATATACATCGGGCCATGGGTGTCACGTGCAAGATGACCCTTGCACATCATTGTTGCTTCCCTAGCATGTAAGCACACGTTGACAGCCAGCGGATACCCTATGAATGACATTGGAGACTGAGCATAATGTAGACATACAACACCCTTCCCACATATAGTGGTAGCATACCTGGTGAGGGTATGTTGGCAACCAAGATCAGGCTCATACTGGCCTGTGCCACATGCTGAGAGATCCATTCTATGTTCCCTATCATGTAGTCCAGGGAGGTATGTCTCAGGTCAGCCATACTGGCATGGTCAATGAGTGAGTCATATGTGTCCATGCCTCTGACTGACCTGTATGCATGTGTTCTGTGGTGGACCATAGTGCCCCTGTGGCATATCACTGTGACCTTCACCAGATACAGCCTGTTGAGCGGGACCCCAGTGCAGCACCCAAGACAGGTACCTGACACGTCTGTAGCAAGTGTGTTGTGTAGCCCTACAGGCTGTGAGTGTGTGGCACACGGGATGTGTGTGCCATGTGTGGCATGTGCTCTGTTCCGACGGAACATATGCCTGTGTGCCAGCTGCGGAGGTGTGTGATGCTCAGGCAGGATGCTATTCTGAGTCCCCACATATGCCCCAGTGTGTTCAGCATGCTGTCAGTGCGTGTCAATGTCTGACTTGTATTGTAGTCACTGTAATATATTTTATTTATTTATTTATTTATTTATCTTACATTTGTTGACCGGGATAGTCTGACTGGATGCATGTCCATTTTCAGCGGAGGCCCGGGGAGAAAAGCTCCAAGGGTAAGCAGATACAGCATTACATAATACCAGCATTACATATTACAAACAGATTATTGCAGTCTGTAGCATGCGACAGACCACACTCTCACGGACAAGAACTCCACCCAGACATCCTGAAGACACTGGACAGTATGAATGTCCCACCAAATACCAGACAAGGTACACACAAATTACCACATAGGTGGCAAACCATTATGTATGCAAGGAGTAATCAGGGACCTAGGGACACAGGTCGACAGTAATCTGTCATGTAACACTCACAATGCCAATGTGGCTAGGAAGATTGTCGATATTGGACACCGTATCATGAAAGGATTCACATCTACATCAACAGAGGTCACTGTGCCGCTGTACTGTTCCCTTATCAGACCCATAATCTAGTACAATGACTCATATGGGATGTACCGTACGTGACACCTGCAGCGGTTCGGAAGACCTCATAGTTACCCCACCAACAGGATAAAGGGTGTGAAATATATGTCATATACTGCCTGGCTGTAGACACCCCAGCTGACTGCAGTCACAGACTGCCTACACAGAGGCATTGTATGTCTGTTGTACAAGGCCATGTCCAACACAGGAGTAATGGACATGCTCCACCACAGGAAATCAAAGCCATTGGAGCTGTGAGAGTCACAAATGTCAGCCTCAACACATAATGAAATAAGATGTGCTGGAGGGACAGATACATAACCCAGAGTCTCCCCTCACCCAGAAAAAGGATCCCAATCCATGGTAGGCAGAGTCCCTCACTGACACCACTCAACAGGAATATTGCCAAGTGGATGGATGATCGTACATGTATACTGGGGGTCCTCACTGTGTCACGACCAGACAGAGGCACAGTGAAGAAATTCATAAATGGCCATAATAGAACATAGCAAGGGGTGGCGAAAGACACACACACTCTGGCTAGGCTTACTAATGGCCTAGGGTGTATAGTCTAGTATGAACCCATGAACCTATGAAGATACAAAACGTACAGGACACTAAGGATAATCACAACGCTTATCCAACTGATGGTAGGAACCATGTTGGGCATCCACAGATATGTTCCAAATCACACAGATATTACAAACAACATACCAAACACACACACATATTGCTAACATACAACCTGTCAGGTGCAGTGCAAACACCCCCCCCCAAAGTGCAAAATACCTATCCCAGCAGACTGATGGTCCCCTGACATTACAGATGCTGAGGTAACAGCCATCATCTGCAAAGCAGAACACACAGCAGCAAAGGTATGTGATGGTGTCCTGTGCTGAGGCCAACATGGACTCCAAGAATAATGGAATGCCAAATCCCACTACTGCCCAATGTCAGCCTTATCACAGGATATGTACCCAAAGAGCAGTGTACAACAACAGTGGTCCATCACAACAAAGGTGTTGCCTGAATGGATACTCCAAACTACCACCCCAGGATCCTGACAAGCTTGTTCTGCACAGCTATGGAAAGGATCAGTATGTACCACAGACAGAAGGCTATTGTGGACCTACTGATACTGGACCCTACACAGTGTGGCTGTCATAACTGCAGATCCTGCCCCTAAACATGTCTGACCCATTTGAAGCAGTCATTAAGGTCATTGATGAGGGCAATGTGGTCCACACAGCGTAGCTGGACCGTGCACATGCTTCTAGACAATACCGTACGAGTTCAGTATGGATATGTTCACCAGCTTAAATATATACCCCTATGTCAGTAGAGGGGTTGCAAACCAGACCAAGGACAGAACTGACATGGTCAGACATGCCGCATCCATGTCAGACTACAAAGCAGATATGAGTGGCATCCCACAAGGCCTAGTCTTGCCCCCCCCCCGTTCTGTATATATATCCCATAGGTATAGGCCAACATGGAAGGACTGTGACTGAACATGTATGCAGAGGAGTACAAACAGCCCACCATATCCGACCCCCAGCTGACACAAGCAACCCACAAAAGGGCCACCTACAAACAGACAACTGTAGCCATAGCCATGTCAGCAAGCTAATTGCAGAACTGTGTATAGACAACCACCGTGGATATACAGTAAGTGCCCACAAATTACCACACAGGTGTTAACCCATGACGTACCTAACATGTAATGTGAGACCTGGGTACAAAAGGTGATAAATATCCTGCACTGGACAAACATGTGGCTGTAGTGTTCGCAGAAACATATACTATATACCCACCCAAACATGAAGGATGGCAGATGTAGATAAGGGGAACTC
The DNA here is from genome assembly GCF_019279795.1 of Protopterus annectens. Lineage (NCBI taxonomy): Eukaryota > Metazoa > Chordata > Ceratodontiformes > Protopteridae > Protopterus > Protopterus annectens. The sequence goes on from NC_056730.1 coordinate 151,433,221, forward strand.
ACTGTGGCTCTGCAGTCATCCTCCATCAGCGTCACAAGTGACTACAATAGCCTCTGTGGGATATACCGCAGCAGACACCTCCATCAACTGTAAAGTCCACAACAGTACCCCACCAGGAGTAGCAAAGAGCATGAACAGATGCCATGTGTTGCCTGAGTAAACAAACTGCAGCCCCACACACCGCCATACTGCCCAGCTACAGGCAAGCTGTGCCTGATGTATGAAGCCATGTCCAACCTGGAATGAATGAACATGTTGTACCTTGTACAATCTGAATGGCAGTGAGCTATGCACATGAGAGACCTGAACCCCAGCACTGACATACATAGGACAAGCTGTACAGAATGATCCATAACATAGAAGGCACCCCCACTCTTCAGTAAACTCCTGGTACAGGTCAGCCAGAGAGTCACATATCGACACCCCTCAAGAGGAATCCTGATGAGTGGATGGGAGATAGTAGGCTAACCCTGGGTATCACTGTTATGTCAGAGGTAGATGGAGGCACAGTATACTAACCATGACATATGTCATGGCAAACTCCAGTTACAATGTGTGTCGAAGGACAAACACACCCTGTGACTAGCATCAGAAATGGCCTAGGGAACATTGCTAGTGTTTGCCAATGTCCACCCATGTTGTGGAATACACTACCAATGTTGGACGAGCCTGGTGTAGGTAGCCCATATATGAACATAATGCAACATGGTCATATGTGCACAACTGGCCCCTACACAGTCTGTTGTGCTCACTATGAAGATGTCAAGCAGTCATAGGACTAAAGCCCAGGATACTGTCCACCACAGTGAAAGTACTGAACCAGTACACTATACGGTACTACAGTGTTAGGTCATTATGAAAGTATGTTGAGAACTGTCTGCAAAGTATCCCATGCAATCCCTGCAGGCACAGTATAATCCCTGTTGTGGCAGACATGAAGCAGTTGGCCAGTTAGTACACAACATGACGCCCAACACACAACCATAAACATGAGATATTGTTGAGGTTCACACACACCCAAATATGTTGTGGACTTCAGAGTGCAACATATGGAAAGCTCACACTGAGCATGCTCGCACACTTTGATAAATGAGGCATATGTCAGACAACATGCCATGGAAAGGCTGAACTGGGCATGCTCACACACTTAGGCCATATCTCCATTTAGCAGTTGGCCACACATATCTGGTATTTGTACGTGTCAGTCCAGGAACCAACCACAACACAGCAATCTGCCCAGTGCACACAGTAAATGACTACAGAGACATAAGTGATATAGTGGATCGCCGTCATATGCAAACATCTTCCACAGATACACAAGTTGGTCATAGGAACAGGGAATGCTATGGCAATAAAGACCTGCAAACAGTAGAACAGCACAACAAATATTGTGCATCCGACAATTGAACATATGGGTGTAGAGGTCAATACTAGGCTTGTTGCCCTAGGGAATGACAGCTCAGCGAGAGTGTGCTTGGCATCTGCATCCCCAGGACAGTAGGCTACTGTGCCACTGTAAAGTAGGTCCCAGAAGGCAACATGTGAGGCTAGTGAGCTGTGCCTCTGTCAAGCAGGGGCACCGTGGAGGTCCCAGGGATTGAATGTGCTAAGCCACAGCCATGTTGTCGATGTGTGCTGGGAGAGGGTTGCTGAGGATCTCTGACAGTAGGTGTCCATCAATAACAGACTGAGGGGAGCCCTATCTGCATTCTCTGGACGATTCCACTGTCAACACTGTGTTGTAATGATTATGTGTGAATGAAGTGCCATGCCAGAACTATTCACAGATGTCCTCCCTCTGTGGGCTACAGCTCTGCAATGTATTAGCTCACTCTGTCTGTTGTACGGCGCATATATGGCTGGTGTACAGCTGACAGGTGTCTTGTTGTGGAGCAGTCATGGGTATATGTGGGATAGCATGATCAAAGCAAACCATACACATGCTCATAGAATGCAATTGTCAAGGATTATGCTGAGTGGCCAGTATAGTCCCCCAGCATGGGTCCTCTGAAGTCGTCCACCCCAGTCTTCACAAGTGTAGAGTCTGCTTGTGCTAAATACAGTTTGTGTGCAGTGACAACCTTGCCTGGGGGTGGAGATGGGATATGGATGTCCAGGGAAAGGTGGGTATGGTCAGATATCAACAATGGTGGTCTACCTCTGGTGTGGAACAGTGAGTACCCACGTTGCAGATGGACAGGTGCAATATGTATTCCCCATGTGGCTGTGGTGTGTGGTTCTGCCATAGCACATGGACCCACAAATTGTAGTGGCTGTAGGGTAAAGTGGTAGAGGCCTGAGTAGTTCTCACACACAATATGCCTGTACCTGATGTTAACAACTGGAATGGTGTATGTGAACACCTGCATATCCGGCACTGTTCCCAGGGAAGCTAAGTGTGTGTCCTGGATGTGGGTGTGGTGTTCTGGACTGGTTGTGTTGTGTGTTACAGGTCCTGTGGTCACAAAGCATGGTATAGAACATAACCTGCCAGTGCAATGTGCATATCTGACCCTGATGTAGGTGGCTGCAAATGCATATATATGCTATCCCCCACCTGACAGGTAGTACTACATGTACATACCTCTGTAGAAATAAAGATGTCAGCACCCTATAAATACTGCAGGTGCAGAACAGATGCCCAGTAATTCGGATAGTGTGCTCTGCTAATGCGTCTCCCTCAAGTGTCATAATATAGTTAGGTAGGGGTTTAAATCCTGCAAATGCTCAGTGTCTGTGTGTGTGTGGGTGGGTGAGTGGGGTTTGTGTGTGTGAAAGGCTGTGAGAGGGAAATGTCCCTTTTGGCAACTGGGAAAACACACTACTGGATGCACATTCCCCTTTCTAAACACTGATGATGTCAGCACCCTATAAGTGCAGCAGGAAAAGGGAATCCTTCCAGTAATGCAAATAGCGTGCTCTGCTAATGCATCCATTTCAAGTGTCATAACATAGTTAGGTAGGTGTTTGAATCCTGTACATGCTCAGTTTGTGTGTGGAGGGGTTAGTGTGTGTTCAAGACTGTATGAAAGAAGTATCTCCTTTTGCCAACTAGGAGAACACACTACAGGATGCACATTCCCCTTTCTAAACACTGATGATGTCAGCACCCTATAAGTACAGCAGGAGAAGAGAAGCTTCCCAGTAATGCGAATAGCGCACTCTGCTAATGTGTCCGACTCAAGTGTCATAACCTAGTTAGGTAGTGATTTGAATCCTGCAAATGGTAAGTGTGTGTGTTTGGAGGAGGGGGGTTAGTGTGTGTGCAACTTTGTGTGAGGGAAATGTCCCTTTTGGCAACTGGGAGAACACACTACAGGATGCACATTCCCCTTTCTAAACACAGATGATGTCAGCACCCTATAAGTACAGCAGGAGAAGGGCATCTTCCCAATAATGCGAATAGCGCACTCTGCTAATGTATCTGTCTTAAGTGTCAGAACATAGTTAGGTAGGGGTTTGAATCCTGCAAATGCTCAGTGTATGTGGAGGGGGCTAGTCTGTATGAAGTAAATATCCATTTTGGCAACTAGGAGAACACACGACAGGATGCACATTCCCCTTTCTAAACACTGATGATGTCAGCACCCTATAGGTACAGCAGGAGAAGAGAAACCTCCCAATAATTCGAATAGCACACTCTGCTAATGCGTCTCTCCCAAGTGTCATAATATAGTTAGGTAGGAGTTTAAAACTTGTAAATGGCATGTGTGTGTGTTTGGATGAAAAACATGTGCTTTTTTGAAATCAGGGGATCACACTACATGATGCACATTACCCTTTCCAAACAGTGATGATGACAGCACCCTATACATACAGCTGGAGAAGTGACATCTGCCAGTACTCAGAATAGTGCAACCTGCTACAGTGTCACTCTCAGGTGCCATAACATATTTAGGTAGGGGCTTGAAATCTGCAAGTGTGTGTGTGTTTGGATGTGGGGAGTTTGTGTGTGTGCATTTCCGTATGAAAAACATGTTAGTTTTGGCAATCAGGAGATCACACTACCTGATACACATTACCCTTTCAAAATACTGATGATGTCAGCACCCTATAAGTACAGCCAGAGAAGAGGAACTATCTAGTAATCCAAATAGTGTGCTTTGCTAATGTGTCTCTCTCACTTGTCGTGACTTAGGTAGGGGAATGAATCCTGCAAATGGCAAGTGTGTGTGTGTGTGTGTGTGTGTGTGTGGGGGGGAAGTAGGGTGTGTGTAAATGCAAGTGTGAGAGAACAGATCCTTTTGGCAAATACTACAATACACCAGATGCTGCATATTCCCCCAGTAAACACAGGGGATGTCACCACACTATCAGCACAGCCAAACAGGGCTAGTTGGCTAGTTATGCCAATAGTGCACTCTGCTACTGTGTCTATTACCATTGTCAGAGTACAGATAGGTATGTTTTGGTAACCCACAACTGCCACGTGTGGTTGTGTCACACATTATGACCTTGTGTGGGTCTTTGTACATAACAATGCATGCCATTGCCTAAACCAGCAATGGCATTGCACACATGATGTATTTGTGTGACACATACACATAAATACCTGTGACCTGCAGTAGTTACCATGTCTGACACATGCCTCGAGTGGATAAATGGTATTTGCAATATATACCAATATGACTGTGTCTTACTGTGCAGGGTCCGCACGCGGTATGTGTCTATACAGTGTGGGTGTATACGGTAAAATACCTACAGCAGGGGATACACATCTGGTCTGGGCCATATAGTGTACATGTAGTCGATGTACAGGTGCTGCATGTTCCCACCTGTTGTGGTAGTGGTAACATGTCATTCCACTGCAATTCAGTGACCACATGCTGTGAACCCTTCAACTAGTGTGTTGTAACTACAGTAATGCTCACGCACAATGTTTGGCTGGATGCAGTCCAGCCATATAAAGACAGTTCTTGAGACTGTCATATTGCCAGTGTTGTTATGGAGGATAGGTGGTCTTCCTGTGTATGGGAGGATTGTGTGTGCCAGGCTATGAACCAGATGGCAGTCTGACACACTGTTAGCTGCACATGATTAGGCCCTGATGCTTTGTGCTGTGCCAGCAACCTGGAGGTGTGTGTATCTGTGGTGCCTTGGGATACCACCCCCCTGTCCATGTGTGTTACATGTGTAGGGGACGACAGGCATGGTATGGGGCATAACCTGTCAGTGATGGGTAACACCTGTGAGCCATGAATCAGGAATCTGGTACTGCACAGACATTGCAGTTCACTGTGCTGAGGACAGTGTCCGGTGCATGCATCTTGCGGTGTACACTGCTGTTGTTGTGTAGCAGCACTGTTAGTGTCCTAACCTGTGTGATACCCATGGAGGTGGCTATGTAAACCGTGTCCTGCAGCATAAGGCAGTATGTGTGTATCAAGGAGCTTTGCCAATATACATCGGGCCATGGGTGTCACGTGCAAGATGACCCTTGCACATCATTGTTGCTTCCCTAGCATGTAAGCACACGTTGACAGCCAGCGGATACCCTATGAATGACATTGGAGACTGAGCATAATGTAGACATACAACACCCTTCCCACATATAGTGGTAGCATACCTGGTGAGGGTATGTTGGCAACCAAGATCAGGCTCATACTGGCCTGTGCCACATGCTGAGAGATCCATTCTATGTTCCCTATCATGTAGTCCAGGGAGGTATGTCTCAGGTCAGCCATACTGGCATGGTCAATGAGTGAGTCATATGTGTCCATGCCTCTGACTGACCTGTATGCATGTGTTCTGTGGTGGACCATAGTGCCCCTGAGGCATATCACTGTGACCTTCACCAGATACAGCCTGTTGAGCAGGACCCCAGTGCAGCACCCAAGACAGGTACCTGACACGTCTGTAGCAAGTGTGTTGTGTAGCCCTACAGGCTGTGAGTGTGTGGCACACGGGATGTGTGTGCCATGTGTGGCATGTGCTCTGTTCCGACGGAACATATGCCTGTGTGCCAGCTGCGGAGGTGTGTGATGCTCAGGCAGGATGCTATTCTGAGTCCCCACGTATGCCCCAGTGTGTTCAGCATACTGTCAGTGCATGTCAATGTCTGACTTGTATTGTAGTCACTGTAATATATTTTATTTATTTATTTATTTATCTTACATTTGTTGACCGGGATAGTCCGACTGGATGCATGTCCATTTTCAGCGGAGGCCCGGGGAGAAAAGGTCCAAGGGTAAGCAGATACAGCATTACATAATACCAGCATTACATATTACGAACAGATTATTTACAGAGATTACATAAGTAAGCAAGTTAAACATGTTCCACAGGTTAAAGTTAGTCCTGAGCACAAGTCAGGATTAAATTAAATTACACAGTAAACTGGTTAACAGATTTTACACATTCGAGTTAGCCAGGCTTGACACATTGACATAGCCAGTTAAGTGACAAATGTTGTTTGAGTCTAGTGTTAAATTTACCTAAGGTGGAAAGTAAGGTAATATCAGCTGGAAGTGAGTTCCAGGATCTACTTACAGAGTTTGCAAAGAGAGGATCACCGGCTGTGTTATTAAATTTGCTAGTCTGAATTAGTAGTTTGTTAGAGGATCGAAGCGGTCTAGGATTGTTATAGGGGGTGATAATATTTGAAGTGCAGGAGTATTGTCCGGATTATAGAGGATTTTATAGGCCATAATCAGTTGGTTATACTGTATTAGGCTGGGTAGTTCAAGCCAACCAAGCTGATTTAGATTGATGCAATGATGTGTCCTAAAAGGCAGCCCAGTGGCAAACCTGGCAATGTGGTTGTAGCAAATTGAGTGTTTGTTAAGGACAGTCTTGTTCATATTCGAGAGTAGAGGGGATGCATACAGAAGGGTTGAAAGAAGGTGTGAGCGAGCTATGGCAATTTTAGCTGGAGGGGTTAGGAAGGCTTTTATTCTGTAAAGTGACCCTAGTTTTTTATTGATGGTTTTGATAATTTGGTTAACATGTAGGTCACATTTGAGATTATTGTCTATGATGACACCTAATAGTTTAGTAGATGGGTCAGGGGAGATTATTGTGCCATCATTTGATGTTATGGTAAAGGTGAAAGCGGTAGACCTACGTGTTGGTGAAATAACGGCAGTTTAGTTTTTTGGGATTTAGGATCAGACGATGTTCAGAAAGCCAGTTTTCTATTGTATTAAAGGTGGTCTGGGTAGCTGACCATAACTCTACTGGAGATGTGGCTGAGCAAATCAGAGTAGAGTCATCAGCATATTGGATACAGCTGACTTTTGGGATGACAGTATAAAGGTCATTAATGAAGATGGAGAACAGCAAGGGCCCTAGCATAGAGAGTTGTGGTACTCTGAGTGTGTTAGGTAGAAGGTTAGAGAGTTTGTTCTGCCAGAGGCCAGCCTGCTGTCGACCATGCAGGTAGGATTGAAACCATTGGAAGGCTCCAGTATCTAGACAGAATGTTTGCAGGGTGTGGATTACAAGTTGGTGATCAACCATATCGTATGCCTTGGAAAGATCCAAAAAGAGGGCTGCGGATATATAATTAGTGTTGCAAGTATGGTTTATGGTGTTAGTAAAGGCTAGGAGGCCTGAAGTAGTGCTGTGATGAGGACGGAAGCCATGCTGAGCATCTGCCATAAGGCGATTTTGGATTAGGTGGTGCATGAATTGTCTATGAATAAAGTTTCCATAATCTTTGCAAGTGGAGAGAGTATAGCTATTGGCCTATAATTGGAGAATTCAGTAGAGCTGCCTCCTTTGTGAAGTGGGATTACATAGGATATTTTCCAGATGGTGGGAAATTTAGATTCTACCATGGTTTGTTTGATTAGTTTTGAGATGGGGTAAGCAATAGCATCAGCTGATTAATGTAGGTACTCGGCAGGGAGTTGATCAGCAGAAAGTGTAGTGGGTTTTACTTTTTCAATCAAGGTACAGATAAGTGAAGTGGCAACTGGTTGGAAGCTGAACGCAAGTAGGTTTCTAGGGGTGCTACTTTCAGGACCAGGGGAGCTAGGAGGTAGATGGCTAGCTAGGGCTTGAAATGTCTGAGTAAAGAATTGGTCAAAACTATCAGAAACATCTTCAGGGGTTTTATCAATAGTAGCAGCAGGGATTGGGGTTGAAGTTTGTCCAGGATGTAGTATATATGACATGCCACCTGACAGGGTATGGCATTACTGGTTTCAGAGAGCTCAGTCCCCAGATTGGCTGTGTGGTGGCATCCCACACATGTGTTGTACGTTCCTGGCCAAGGGTGATGGCTGACTGCATACATGTGGCAGCTGTGACATTGCCACATCACTCACATAAACCACAACTGGACCATAGAGGTGATTCACAGGTTACCTTTGCACATGCTACCCTAGTAGTGTGATTGCCATGGTGAGTACCACCACATAGGGCCAATGGGGAACAACATACTGAAGGTGTGTATGTGTGGGTGTACTGCTACTGTTTCATAGCACTGGCATATATGACTGCACACGTGGGTAAATGCCAGGTAAGACATGTGCAATGTGTCACAGGCAACGTACATGTGTACAGGACAGACAGTGACGTTCTGTCATGTGTAAAGTTGACATACGTGTCGCGCTATGCAGATGTCACTAGGAGTCTACAGAAGCACTGTAACTCTGCATTGCAGGTGTAAGCAGTGTTCCAGGGAACCCCAAGCGAACATGCATGCAAACAAAGCTACAGTAAGCAGGGCTGGAAGTAGTGCATTGTACAACAAAGAAGGGGTAACAATAACAGTAAGGAACAATGCAAATATGTAGGCACTATCAACATGTACCCAGGAATACACAGCGCAGATGCCCATGGTAGAACTGATATTATGTCATAGTTATTTGTGATTTGGATTACATTGGTACTGCACACATATCTACATGCAAACATCCACATTGCATAGTCGTTGTGGGCAACTTGACACCATTACTGTACATGTCCACCATTGCATATCACTACTTGCGTTAGCTTCCCCCCTGTGCTACCCATGTATGCGGCTATCTGTTGACATCCTTACCACCGGCATGCAATTATGTGCAGCTGTTACACTTTGGTATGTACTATGGGTGCAGATAACAATTCAGGACATTCATACAGTTACTGCATCAGGCATGCTGGGATATACACACAGTCATAGCAGCACACTGTACTGTTACCAACATGATACTACTAATACACTTCTATGTAGTCACCCTGTGCATCAGCAACGTGTTTACCTGTTCCCGCAATGATATTGGAGATTGCAGGAGGTGGCACGGTGTCATCATATGCACAGGGTGTGAATTAGGTATGCCTGAGTCAGCCACTGATACCACGAATTGACATGTGTGTGTATGTGTATTGGTGAGGGGCAGCAGTACAGGGTGGGGCAGTGTTGGTGCAGTGTGTGCGTGTATGTGGTCACCCTAGGTGTTAACATTTCGCATGTGTGTATGCACGCACACAGTTCCACCTCATGGCTGCCATATACAGGGGTTTGTGGACAGCCACAGACTGCACCTGGCAGGTCATACAGATCAGTGTCTGTGGGCATGGACACGGTACCTGTGCCTGGCAGGGGTGCTACGGACCGTATCCAGTACTAAGCCAGACTGGGTACTGTCATCAGAAGCGGGAGTGTGTTGACTGGACACAGGTCCCTGTTGGGACTGTCCAGACCCATGTGCACGTGGTCTCCTGGGGCGTTCTGATGACAGCACAGACCCAGCATTGCTGGGGCTGCTGCTGGCACTATGGGGGCATGCGTGGGCCTGTTGTCATCCACGCCGACTGCCAGCTGCTGCTGTTGCCGGCATACGGCCACGTCGACTCGGCAAATGCCCACCATTGCCCTGGCTCATGGACATTTGGTTGTGGAACTGCTGTAATATGTCCCCACAACGTCTGTCTATGACATCGGTGAAATTACGGATAGCATCCGCAATGTCACGCATACTGTCTGTCATGGCTGTGCGACATGCTCTCAGCTCCCTCAGACCCTGTCTGGTGTACCTTTCCATATGCGACTGTGCCTGCATGACAGTCTGAAACATAGCTGAGGTTGACAGACCTCTTTGGGCACGTTGGCCAGAGGCAGTACGCCCACGGATGCTCCCACAAGAACCCATGGGCAACTGTCTGTGTGGTACCATCGGAGGACCCTGCCCATGGCTGCTATGTGGGGACGCATGTGCCACAGGTACCACATTACCCTGGTCTATGCCCACTGTATCCTGTCCATCACCTAGGGACAATGGTGACAAAGGATGCACTGGCAGGATGACTGTGCGCAATGATGGGGTTGACAGCTATGTACTGTCAATTGGCTGACCAATGGCGGACCCTGACACACCTTCCTGTACCATTAAACAAATATCATCATTACCAGTACCCGTGGCACAAGATTCAGGTTCCCTGCTGCAGGTCACCAGAGCAGCACCAGAACCTGTGGGAGGAAGACAGGAAACACAGTTTACAGTCTCCAGACATTGTTACCAGTGATGCACTTCTGCACACATGCACACATGGACACAGGCACACATGCACACATGGACACAGGCACACATGCAGACATGCAAACGTGGACACATGCACACAGGCACACATGCACACATGCACACAGGCACACATGCACACATGCAGACATGCACACGTGGACACATGCACACATGCACATGTGAACACATGCACACATGGACACATGCACACATGCACACGTGGTCACATGCACACATGGACACATGCACACATGCACACGTGGTCACATGTACACATGCACACATGCACACATGCACACGTGGACACAGGCACACATGCACACATGCACACGTGGACACAGGCACACATGCACACATGCACACATGGGCACAGGCACACCTGCACACATGCTCACATGCACACCCCGCAGTATACACATGGAGCACTACTGAGTTACACTACTGTTACTAGCATTATCAGGACTATTATAGGTTATGTTAAATACACTCACCAGCATGGATGGCCTGCCTTGCTGTAACCCCGGAGGGACCTGCAGAAATGATGAGATTAATGTCAGTGGGCACAACTGTGCCATTGATATTGCATATGATACAGTGCAGTAGTACACCAGTTGCCTTTCACACGTCAGCTGCTGATATTGCCAGTATCACACATGCACAATTACATACTATGATGACAGATACATACCACGGACACACCTTACACATGCATAAACTAACAGTGTACAGAACAGTCAAGTGTACATATGGCATATTACCTGCATGCTCCATGTCGTGCTGCTGTGTGGATCCAGCCTCCATCATGATGCAGGTGTACTGCTGTTGCTGTTCCAGGGCTGGAACCACAACACTTAGGAGTAGCCCCTCCAGTCTGGCGAGGGGGGGATGTGTGGCCACCCCACCTCCTGTGGCAACCTCTTGCCTGTGGATATCTGATGCACGCTGACGGACACTTCGGATTAAATCACTGCAGTGATGTCGTACCTGCTCATATGTCCTATTATGCGTGCCAATATCATTTACCCTACGGACAAGGTCTTGCCACAGTGCAGCCCTCTCCTGCTAATTCTGGCTGGTGCAGGAAAACAGGGTGTCATACTCCCGCACCAGGCTCTGGTGGATCTCCTCATCTTCCGCTGCAGAGTAGGCAGGATTACGCTGATGCGCCATCTCCCTGGAAGAGAACACAAACAGGATATCAGCAGACTATGTCAGCAATATATGGCACACATACTATACATGATACTCATGTGTAGTGATATACTACTACTCCCATATGTTGCACGTGTGTGTGTCGTGGTGGATACACAGGTACATGGCCAGATATCAGTGCTCAGCCAACACCTGTGCAACAATACCTGCCACATTCCACACAACATAGTAGCATGCCCCATCGGTCAGCACACACTGACAGGTCCAATGCACAACCTCACTCTGGGGGTTCATCCCAAGGTACTATATGTGGGACGCCATCCACTAGTGTGATGTGGACACAAGTTACTCAGCCTGGATATACATATCCCACCACCACCACCAGCACAGTAGACTACTTTGATATGTATGTGATTAGACAGTTTTTCACTTGTTAGGACTGAGATGGTATCCATGCAGCACACTGGGCCAGTGGAAGCTACAACCCACACTGCTGACCCCTTAGCAAATGCTTACCATGGACATGCCACAGATTGCATGGAACTTGCACACACATTTCTAACCCAGACCCTATGCACAAAGGTTAGGCATCCTGTTCGGTGGACCCCAGACAGAGGCAGATTGTATAACAATAGCAGGAGGCTACTGCAGGACAGAGCAAATTCACATTAAGGGAAGGCATCTGTGGTCAGCACTGGTACTACGCTACAGTCCCTCATAACAATGGCCACGACCTACTCTGGGAGGGAAATGGCCACAAACACTATGGATGACCACAAGGCCTTCTTCAGTTATGTTACACATACGGACCAAATGCCTCAGATATGCTCTGTGTTAATACACACCTACTTAACATTCACCAAACACACAGATATTGGCAACAGTCTTGCAGACAGGTTCGGTGCACGTATCCCCCCTTCTTCTCCCCCACCAGTTGAAATAGTTATCACAGCTGTATGTAACCTCCCTATCATCTCACATGTCCAGGTGAGGGCTGCCCTCAGCAGAGCAGAACACACAGCATCACTGTGACCTCATGGTATCCCTGGATGTGTGCTACCTGCACTCCAAGAGGACATACAACCGCATATAACACTGATAATTTATCTTGGCCGTACTACAGGATATGTACCTGGACAGTGGCATACAGCGACAGTGGTCCCACACCACTAAGGAGGCACCTCGACTGACCCTGGGAACTACCACATCATATGCATAACCGGCCTGGTCTGCTAAGCTATGGAATTATGAAGTATGGGATGCATATGCAGTGATATTGGGTACCTGCAGACACTTGTTCCCAGCCAGTGTGCCTTTGTGATGGGCTGATCCTGCCTTTTGAACCTGGCTGACCTTTCAAAGCAGTCACTACAGCCATTGTTGAGGGCAACACACAGACAACTGCTGCCAGGATCATGGCCTAACACTGATTGACATGTAATGTGTAGTCATCCCCTTTTGGTGGAACTACGTACACACAACATATCACATGGACATACCTATAGATACAGACCTATGACACATTTGGAGGGTTCACAGTATGCACACTATTAACCTGCTACTTTGCATTACCTGTGTTTGTTGCAGCTGGTTGCATTACCACTGCTTCTGATTCCTGCTGCCACTGTCACTGCTGACAGCTTAGAGTCACAGAGTCACAGTGTGTAGGGTGTTTTTTTTTTTTCTCAGTTTTCTCTCTCCCTCTGTCTGCTTCCAGACAGTGCAATGAATGTATTGCATGTGTGGAGTGTTAGTACAGGATGCTTTTGTAGGTATCTGCATAGGTCCATGTGATGGCCTCTGCACCAACTGTAAGCCAGCATTTGCTAATTGCATACAGCCAGTTGTGTACTGATTGCAGTTCTCACTGTGATTTCAGGTCAGTGCTATAAAAGGGTATGTGAGATAGGCGTTGCCCTTTCAGATTGTAAGGGCAGGGACCATGCTGGTATGCTGTGGACACTGTTCTGTGAGTGTAAAGGTTAGTATCTCTCTCATGATTCAGGCTGTGTTGTAGATTCACATTTCTCCATTCCTCTCTCCTGTTCCCTGTAGTAAGTGTGTATGCACAATGACACCTACAACTATATATAGATATATATTTATATATATATATGTACATATACATACATTTATATATGTACATTAACTGACATTATTACCTACAAGCTAACAACTAGCATGACTGTTTCTGTTCACACACTACTATTATGGGAATCCAGTAGTTTTGACAGTAATTCTACATGACATGCTTTGGGTACTACACATCCTATATTCCCTTTACATTCATCCCTACTATTACATGTTATATTTATTTTAGCACAATGTTCTTGTATAAGAGTCATGGCTTAGTGGTAGGTCATACAGACTAGAGTTTCCAAGGTCCTGGGTTCGGGACTGACAGTGGGATTTTATTTTGCTTTTGAATTGAGTACAGGACCTGTCAATCAAAGTGACTAAGGCACTTTTAAGCAGTTGTAACCAGGTTAGCGCTGGTTTGCGCGGAGCTCACGCATGCGCACTGGCGGTTAGCTCTGCACACACCCGCTTACAACCGCTTAACAGTGCTTACTCTGGCGCATACCCGCGCTATTTTCTTTGAAATAAATGAAAATGGGGAGACAGGAAAGTGGTGAAAAAGGGGTCACAAAGAGGGTAAGACAGTAGGGAAACAAGCTTGGGATTTGCAGGAGGGATGTAGGTAAGGCCCATAGCTGCCCATTTCTTCATCAGCAACAGCTGTGCATATGTATGTAATTTGGTGTGACATTTGAAACCTTCCACCCCTGAGAGAGGTGTCAGGACAACAATAATACTTGTTGTACAGCCAATTGTAATTGATAATTTCCATGTCCAGCAGACATGTGTGCGGAATGGGCAGCTATGTATGGGGCGTAATTTTTTTGTGGGTACAGAGTGCCCTTTTTTTTTTTCAGGTGAGAGTGGTATGTCAGATGAAGGAAGTCGGTACAGCTGGGGAGGTAGGTTGGGTAGGTAAACAGACAAGACAAACAAGACGCATACAGGGGCAGTGTATGACACGTGTGGGGGGGTTACACAATTGACGGGGACGGAGGTTTGGATATCCAGAGCCCATGAGCCCATAGATGGCAACAGTGGAACTGATATCCCCACCCATAGGCAGTTGCCACTGTTCCTTCACTGCCCAGGACAGGGCTGTGCTGGGAGCTGTGTAGGCCGGGCAACAGGCATGCCCATAAGTTGTGCCACCTGTGCCTCAAGCTGGCGTAGGGGCTCGAGAACAGAGTCCCGAATCTCCCTATGCACCACAGTCCGGATGCTACGGAGGGTGAGTGGTGGTTCTCCTCTGGCCACACTTGCAGAGGGGGGGCGAGCCCCATCCCCTGCAGCGCTTCCACCCGCAGGTGGCACAGGGTGGTGCACTCACCAGCTGAGGTGGGAGAGGTGGGTCCGCTGGAACCCGCCTTCCCTGTCGTCCTATGTTTTGCATTATGTCATGACAGTTTGGGTTAGTGACATATAACACCATTCACAATTAGTTGTAACAGCATGCATTAGTATTCCCATTAACCAAACACCCAGATATTCACACCATTGAACAGCGAGCATAACACATGCATAATTTGAACAGCAATACACAGTCCAACAACATGCAGGGTTGATTGATGGCAACAGGCCATCAGGTTTGGATGTATGAACAGGGCAGATGCATCAACGGACATGCAAATATATATGACCCAACAGGACAAACGTCCAGGGGTGTTAATTGTGATTGCACATACCATTTTCACGTGGAATGGGTTATATGTGGTTATAGGGTGGGGTGAAGAAAATAATATTAACACCTTCACATACCAATACATATGCTGTACATTTCTAATAGCTGCACATATATACACACTACTGTTCTAACTACAGTTTCCTATGTGATAACTATTTCAACTTGGTGATAGGACTGTTACTGCAACATCAATATACATTTTATTGTTCTTCATACACATTCATATCTAGCTTTGTTCAGCTACATCATCCTGCTACATTTGCTTTATATAGCTGTAGACAAGTGTGGATGTTTGGTATATCAGACAATCATACTATCTGCATATTGCAGACTGAGAGCAACATATCCAGATTTTGGAATACACATTCCAGATGCAGCAACACTTTGAACAGATTTCGCTATTTGGTTTTGATTCTCACATGTATTTCATTCTGTCTTGACTGCAGTATACTTTATTCAGAGGTTATTACTACTGTATTGCTGGATTCATGACACTTTCTCACACTCTCTCACTTGTTTTCATTTTACTATTCAGGATGGTACTTACTTCTAGGCTTTATTGACATGTTTTACCTGTAGTTATTACAATCCTTTCCAGCAGTCTCACTTCTGTCATGTTTCAGTATTTCAACAGAGATATATTTCACACATGTGATTTCATCATCTTCTGCAGCTATACTTTTCAGTCTGCTGCAGGTTGTGTACTATTTTCTTACAGGTGGGGCATTTTTATTTCAGAATTTATGTCAGACATTTTCATTTTTCTGTTTGGCTTACAGGCTGCAACACACTTTTGTAATCAAGCAATACTTGCAAACACTTTCACACTGTTACTTGCACATTTTATTCCCTAGTGACTACACTGCACTCTTTTGCTGACTGTCATACGTTTATATTTCTTTACAGTTACTGGTAGTGGATTACTGACATGCCTGGTGGCGCAACCACACCAGCCTATCGCCATAGGCTCTGCAGTTCGCAGAACGACACCTGCAGCTGTAATATAAATGAAGTAATATTGGAATACACATCTCCATAATATCAGCTAGTTTAATTTCTTACATACATAATTAAATGTAACTTATTCAGTAGTGGGGCGTTGGGCATTTGCCGGGCCTCCTGGATCCAAAGGTTCAGTTGGTCCTGCTTGCATCTCTTCAGGTCCTCATGGTGGTGATGGACCTGCTCACCAGTCCTTGGAATCCCTGTGGCACTGGTGAGATCATGTGCCAACCGGTCCCACGCCTCAGCCCTGTATGCTCCCCTGAGGACCTGGCCCTGCATGAGTTGGGCTTCATGATTGTGGACTAGGAGCCAGACCATGTACCTGGACTCCTCAATGCCCCACCTCTGTGCTCGAAAGCAACTACCCTCTCCTACTCCTGTCATTCTGGCTGCAGTTCAGTTCTACAATCGTTTATGCTGTGTATTCCCGCCTATGGGGCTTATATAGTCCGTTTTTCCCGCACATATCTGTGATTGGCCATTTTGGAATTGTATCAACTTCAGTAAACCTGCATTGTCATGCTCCAGTTTGTATTCATTCATATATATTAGCTATTATTGCATTTATAGGTACTGCTGTCATGGCTTAGTGGTTCGGTACCTTGACTATGGTGTATAGTATCCTAGGTTTGAACTTGGCAACTACTTTTTATGACTGTCTAGACAAGCTGAGGGGTGTGTCTGTGTAAAGGCAGTTTTGATACGGCTTGCTCAACGTTGCCCGTCGGTTAGCTTCTTTGCGCGATGCGCAGCTCCGCGCAAATGGGATAGGCTGGTTTAAGCCTCATTTGGCTATCAGCATGCATATTACACTCAGCTCAGCTAGGGGCACATAGATTCAGTGTGTTAAACCACTGCTCAGCTACGGGCACTCATTTTGCACCAGTTAAACCACTGCTCACCTACGGGCAGATGCACTCACCCTGTTAAACTGTAGCTCAGCTATGGGCACATCTGGCATTTTTTATTGCTTTGTTACCTCACATTTCTTCAATATAAATGGGCTATTTCATTATATTTTACATAAAATTTGATTTTATGTGTACATATTTGTCAGGGACTTGTTTCCTGCTTATTTTGCTATAAATAAAAATTGGTGTTGTGGGGGCTCGAACCATGAATGCCTGCTTTTCAGCCAACATCTCTACCACTACGCTATTGCTTCTTGGCTTACTTTGCATATTTAGTTCTTATATGCTTTCCCACTGACTGCTAACTGTAGCTGCGCTACGGGCACACCCGTGCAAACGAGCGCACTCATGGTTAAACATCTTTACAATTTAAAAAAAAAATTATGTGATGTTCATTTGTACATTTTATGTTCGTAGTCTGTGGGGACATGTGCTGTGTTGTGTTTATTCACATTTCCATGGACTCTGGCGTGGGTGTTTACTTTGGGCACTTTTACTCTTCTGGGGGCATGTCCGCTTACAGGGCTCGGCCTATGGACACGCCCCCTACTGTCTTACATGGACCGTGTTAGCCTTTGGTGTGATTCAGCATGCTCTCATGAATATGCAGAGCATGCTGACATCACTCCGTTTAACTGCAGCCTCCATGTATGAGTTATAACTCTTACACGGAGGTTTCGTGAATCCTGCCCAAGTTCTTTTGCAGACTCACCCAATCTGTAACACATGTAATCAGTTTACCCATTTCAAGTTATCTGCATACACATTGTAGAACACCTCAGATGAAAAATTTAGATCTGAAAGATACAATCTAAACCAGTATGGGCCTAGGATAAAGCCCTGTGGGAGACACTGATTGTATCCTCAAATGTCATCTGTCCAATTGCTGTATGATGCTTGTCATGTCCTATTTGCAAGCCATACAGTTATTTATTTTATTAAGAGTACATCAGTACCTAGTTGTTCTAATTTATTGATCAGGATGCGCTGAGGTTAAATCGATAAAAATTACATCACAGCACAATTTTTCATTCAAGCTGTTATTATATTGCTGTAGAACATCATGTTACATGTGGTAACAGATCTATTTTTAACATGTGCATGCTGATATATGGTTTCAAGTCCCAGCTTTTCCAGTTTTGACAAAAATGTATCCAATATAACCTTCTCCATTATTTTTCCACAACATGAAAGTAAACTTATGGTTCTGTATGACTCTGGGTTTGTCCTACTTCGGATTTCATTAAAGACAGGTTTAACAAGTGCATCTCCAATTATCATCGCCCCATATTTATATGACCTAGTAATCAACAGATATAATGGCACTGTAAGTTTATGCCGAAGTGTTCTTAGGTCATTATTACTAATTCCGTCTCCTCTCTGTGCTTTTTTGGGATCCAGTTTAAGTAGTTCTTTTTCAATATAATTTAATTTGATTTCCGTATTATCTGGGGTTACCTGGATTTCACTATGAAAACTTATCCCCTTTGTGGAGACAAATTGCATTATGTAACATTTTGTAAATATAGCTATAATCTGTTGCATCCGAGAAATTTTAGAATCTACTCACAGTTTATCAATTTGTATGTCTTTACTCTTACCACATCTTGTGTATCTATAAAATGGTTTCCTATTATGCTCAGTATCTTTATATACATTTTCTTCAATTTTTTTTCTTGATCTTGTCTCATACTATGTTTACTTTGTCTGTCCAGCTTGTTTATTTTAGTTTTCAAAGTTTTAGTTCAACCTCTTTTCCATTTCTTACATTTTTTGTTTCTCACCTTAATAAAGTATCTTGTTCTTTTGGAAGTATATCCTCCTGACATTGTGTGCCTAGAGCCTGATGCTAAACACGTTTGATTTTTTTGCACTCAATTTCTCTTTAAAAACTTTCCACATGCCTTCTGCAGTTTGTCCACTGAATGCATCACTCCACTTAGTTTTACTTCAATATAATCTGTTATTAATCTTCTGTGCATTGGTTTAGATTTCAGTTTGGTAGAATTATCTAGCAACAAATTAACCTTTATAACCCCATGATCACTGTGCATCAATGATGGTAAAACTTGACATGAAGTAACAATAATTTCTTTAGGAACCCAAACAATGTCTAGTATGTTCTGTTCCCGTCTATTTTTTTACAGTCTTAAGCAATTGTTGTTCCTGAACATACTTTGTAATAATTTCCTTACTAATGTTGTTGAATCAATATTATTTCAGTCTGTTTCTGGTAAATTTAAGTCCCAAACCACTATTATTCTTCCCTTCCGTGCTTCATGCAAGAAATGTATGAATTTCTCTAAGTCATCAGCACATGACTTTGGTGGTCTGTATACTCCAACAATTGTTATATGTTCCATGGTTGTCTTTATTGCCACAGTTACACAATCTACAGTTTTGGTGTTATCACTGAATATGTAATTATCACAGCCGGATAACAATCTTTAATCTCTATCATAACACCTCCACCTGATTTTTTGTTAGAATGTCTGTTACAGTAAAAACATTTATACCCTGACAGAACTGGTTTCCAGTCATTGTTCTTTAACCATGTTTCACAAACAATAACAACATCAGTCTTATGGGAATATAGCAAATTTCCAGTAAAAAAACTTTATTTTTAATGTTCCTAGCATTAACAATTATCAGAGATGTAAAAAATGTTGCTAACTGTGAATTGTTAAATTTTCGACCTTGCAGATATCCTGCCTTATGTTTGTAAAATATTACAAATTATCTGCTGCAAAAAGTCTCTTCCCTGATCTTGGCATGTGCAAGCACTCGTGTCTAAACACATATGTGCCCCAAATTAGGCTGGGATGCTCTACACATTTCCATTTTTTAAAACAGGACATTTTTTTCATTTAAGTATTTACTCAAAAAATCTTTTCATTCACAGTGACCTGACTCTCCTTTCTATATGTGAGTTGTGATAACACTTGTACAAGCTAATTCATTTATATATTTATATGTGTGTGTGTGTGTGTGTGTGTGTGTGTGTGTGTGTGTGTGTGTGTGTGTGTGTGTGTGTGTGTGTGTGTGTGTGTGTGTGTGTGCACGAGTGTGTTCTAATTGCAGCCTAGTTATTCGTATACAGTGGCCAGTTAATGATTCCTTTTCATGTAAATTATAACACATTTTATAGCATAAGGTTTGCTCACATATTCCTTATTTTCATGGGTTTGCTTTTAGAAGGTCATTCTGTCCTTTCTACACATAAATATGGGTAACACAGATATGAAAACATATCTAGCATCTTGTTCACTTGACAGTGTCTGTTTTATTGTGAACCATAATTTTGGAGGTTCCATTTATCTCATCAGCTGTTGTAACTGGGGAAAATCAGAAGGACAAATAATAGAAACTCTCTGGTGATCTCACTAAGAGGTTGCAAAACCACTGGAAAGGGAAATCGCCTGTTCCGTTAGCTTGGGCACCCTTGGAATGAGAACAATTAAGTAGCAGAGGTGTAGTTTGAGAACAGGGAAGAGGCATACCAACCTTACAGAATCTGTTTTTTATCAAGTTCCTGATAGCTGATTACTCCATATCATCTTTCTGATGTCAGGTAATTGATAATAGGGGTTAGAATGTGATCCTAGCATTTTCAGGAAACTCTTTCTATGGCATCTGTGCTGTATAGTAGGACTAAACAGCCAAGCTATGTTGTAAAATAACTTTATTTTTCTCATATATCTTTAAATTCCTTTTTAAGTCAAGGTGAGATAATGATGCATTCTTTCCTTCCTTTCAGTGAACATATGGATGTTAAAACATCTGCCTAGCAACACAACCTCTTAGCTTCAGAAAAAGAGCTAATATAGCCCAACAACATGGCATGGATGCAACATAATATTTTCCATGAAAAAGTATCACATAATCACATCACTTCGACATTCTAGCAGTATGGATTATACAGGTAAAATTATAACCAATCTGTATAAAAATACAAGAAATGTCATCCCAATGTAGACTGAGAGGTGAGCCAATTGAATTTATGGCTTTATAGCCTTGGTCTTTAGCAACTAAGAGTCTGTACAATATTTTGTATCTATTTCAGCAATCAGATATTCGTTATTGCGGTTAGCTTGTCTAGCATCCCACACAACATTTAGCTTACCATTCACTTCATAGGGATCAGCAGTCAACAAGTTAGTTAGCAAAATATGGGATGTTTCAGGACAGGTAAGACATGTTGGTTAACCAAGAACAACAATGATGCAGCATTAATACTTCACAACATTTTTTCAGGTTAAATATGCTTTCTTCTTCTGCAGACATTTCAATACTTCTGAAACCAGCACAGCTAGGTAAGTCTGAAAGGAATTAGCAGAAACTTTTATCACAATATTTTTAATTCATATCAATACCAAAAATCTAATATCCCCTCGCCTCTCCCCAATATGTGCTTAAGAGCTAAACGGAGGAAGTACAGAAGACAGCAGAATATCTGATAACATGTTCACAGGCTAAACACTAATTTTCTCAGCTCACCTTGTTCCTACCTCATTTCATGCTGCTGTTAAGTGTATGTTCTTTTCTACTCTGTCTGATTTCCTCACACTTTTAATTCAGCTTTTATTTCCCTTGCCTTTTTCTTTGATTCCCCTCACTCAACTCAGCTCAGGTCCTTGGTGCTACTCTACAGATGATTCTTTTACAACAAGGATGCTAGGTTCGCACCTGTTAAATATTGCTTGTTTCAGTTCCATTGTTTCTAGCTTCACTGCCTCTCCCTATAAATTTTACTGTCCAACACAACTAGAGATATATGATCTACCATTTATCAAACTGACTTTACTTCTTAGAAATGTGTGTCTCCCCTCTCCTTTCAGCTTCTTGACTGATAACCCCTCATTTAAAGATATATATTTTTCCCTGTTATTTCTGTTAACATCATAACACTTCCTTATAGCCTGTTTAGCCACTTTACTGATATCTTACTGATCCATGCTCATTAGTTGCCGAGCTATACTGCATTTCCCTTTTAAATTACTAATGATGGGTCTTATTCCCATATGTCAATCAAAGCTCTGATCCAGTTGATCACTGCTTTTATTATTTAGCTAATCAAATAGCCCACCCTACCATATCCCTAACAGCCCCCCTCCCATTCCAAAAAATAAAACAACTTAATCTCAGAGAGCTTGGCAGCCATTTGACCACACCATGACTGCTTAGTTTTTAATAGTTTAGTGCATTTACATTTCGGCTAAGTTCATAATACTGACCATTTCTAGACTGGTAATCATGAATGACCAATCCTACTCTGATAATTCCTGCTCTTCTACTATGAAGTCATGTCAATCAGTGTACTTCCAAGTATATTATCAGAACTATCCGTTTGTCTTCTATAATATTAATCTCTCTGTCATACATATAAAACACCTTCACAGTAATGCATGTACCAAGCTGTTGTGATGGCTTTTAAAATATGGTGTTCACCCACCTTTCTTAGTGGGTATGGAATTCTTGCCATTCGGTCAAGGTGTAATCTCTGAAAACTTTTGGCAGACATTCAGGTCACACTTTTCCTCATTGATTTGCAACATCAGAGATGGTATAGAAAAGTTGGGGGGTGGAGCTCTCCCCCTTGTCATTGTCAAAAGAGGTTTTCAGCTTTTTTTTAGTAACCAAACTGCATTTGAATAAAAGCTGCTTACTGGATCAACATGAATATAATACATGTATATGTGTGTGTGTGTGTGTGTGTGTGTGTGTGTGTGTGTGTGTGTGTGTGTGTGTGTGTGTGTGTGTGTGTGTGTGTGTATATATATATATATATATATATATATATATATATATAGATGGGTCTACTTCATTTGCCCTAACTTCCAATTGACTGACACCCATTTGACTGAGACCAAATGACTGAAATTTCATTTGACTGACACTTCATTTGACTGACAAGTATTATTGGCAGTCTCCAGAGCACTGTAAGGCAAGTAAATGGAATATGCCCCCTTCCTCACCGTAGTGCAACCCTGGAGTTAGAATATATAGTTAGGGGGGTGTGGGGGGCACAGGCCCCCACAATGGGGGGTGTGGGGGGCAAAGCCCCCCACTTACCTTTGTTTTACTAAGCAATATTAAAGCAAAACCACACAATATAATATGAAATTAAGTGGGGGGCTTCACCCTCCACACCTCCCATTGTGGGGGGCTGTGCCCCCACACACCCCCTAACTATATATTCTAACTCCAGGGTCGCACTACAGTGGGGAAGGGAACATATTCCATTTACTTGCCTTACAGTGCTCTGGAGACTGCCAATAATACTTGCCAACTTGCCAGTCAAATGAAGTGTCAGTCAAATGAAATTTCAGTCAAATGGGGTCAGTCAAATGGGTGTCAGTCAATATGAAGTAGACCCATATAGATATATGCATGTATATATATATATATATATATATATGTGTGTGTGTGTGTGTGTGGGACTATTTATAATATATATATATATATATATATATATATATATATATATATATATATATATTTATTTTTTATTTTTTATTAGACCATCAACCTGTTTCAATATGTATATTTGTTGTTTGCCTGTTTTTATTAATTTCACATATTTCAATTAGTCTTGATATTAACTTATTAATTTATATTATTATACCAAATGTTAAAACACATAGAGCGGTTTTAGTGTTTTCTAGGTCATATTTTACATTATCTTTTTAACAGTCTAAGTATGGGTTAATGTATTTGTTATTTTAATTGGTTAGGGCATGAAGGGTGGGGTTTTTAAGAGTGTTGGATGTGTTTAGTGTTGTGATTCTGATGAAGTACTTATACAAAAGTGCTTAATCTCTGTCATTGTGGACAAATAAATTCTTTGGATATTTACTCCAGTGTTGCTGTCTTTTGCTTCTGGACCCATTCTGTTCCTGTGTGGTTTGTGCCTTGAATGTGCTTCTGTGTTTGATTCTACAGTTTTGTCTTTGGGAGCAGAATGCCTAGACCTGGGGCTGAGCATAGTGACATGGAGAAGTTAAACCACAGTGTTGGTTTATTAACCCAATTGGTGCATGAATTAAATGCAAAGGTTAATAGCATTTAGCAACAGTGCAACCGTGTGCCTCTACAGAGAATGAGTTTTTACAAACTCTTGCCTGTATACTAACTGCTGACCAGAGGCCCAATATCACAGGTGGACCCCATGATAGCAGTCCTGGCCATGCTGTAGTGGTCGTAAACAATTATAAGCAGTGGCTTAATGGCTCTGTTTCATTTGAGGGCTCTGGAGACAATGAACAGCCCTTAACATTCAAAAACTTCTTGTTTTCCTTTGAGAGAAGCATTTTAAGAATTCCTAAAGGGCTGTGGTCCTGGAAGTTCCCAAATGGGGTGAAACCTGGTTCCTCATTTCACAATGAACTTCTCCAGTTATTCGATCGACATGGGTGTGAATTGCATGAGTGCTTGATTAAGCACAACCAAAAGGAAATCGAGGGTCTGATCCTTGCATCGGAAAAGTTAGATCAAGCTATGTACAATGACCTTTTGTTTCCTTATCATAAAAATGAATATGTGGCTATATTTAATAAAGTAGATGGCGAAATAAACAAAATAAGAAATACTAAGGCTAATAAATTTGAACGCGACCGCATTTCTTATGCGGAAGGAAAGGGATACCCTAAACCACCAATGTTCAATTGCAATGAAGCTGGCGATGACGTTTTTGAAGGGGAGGATTCCAGGAGGCCTGTGAATCAGTCACAGGAAGAAACTGAGGCCCCTTTAGGGGGAAACCAATGTGGCGAACCACGGAGGTCCAAATAAATACAGAACCAAAGGAATTATCATCAGGGAGCATATCACCAAGGCTGGGGACATCAGCAAGGGAATCCCCGGTATACGAGGCAGCCGTACAACCAAAATTAGGTTCAGTAGGAACTGAGAATATTGTGTGTGCTTGCACGGACTTGAGAGGTGGCTTGGGTGATTTTGAGATGTTTGGCACTCTGTCTTCCAGTAAGTCATCTTTTTCAGATTTATTTGATAAATCGGCCAGCAGTTTATTGGATTGTAATTTGGAAAATGAACCAGAGTTGGGGGAAGGAGGCCTTTGCTTGGAGGGAACTGAAAAAAGCCTTGAAATTAGTACTGTAAAGACTGTTAGCAACAGAGCAGGTGACTTTGTAGTGTATAATTATATTGATGTTTGTTGCAATACTGAACACGTGGAATTGTTGAGTAGGGGGGACCTTTTTGTTCCCTCGGCCAATGTCAGGATCGATGGCCTTTTAATTGATTTGAAATTATTTCTCAGAAAACTCAACTTCAAGTTTTTGTTTCTGGAAGAGGGGGTCGATGTTGGGGATATTATTAAGAGAAGTAGTACTTTTAACCCCCCTTTGCCCCTTCCTTTGATAATTTTTGAGAAACTGGTGGAGTTTGAGTTCAGGGGCCTTGTGGGGAAGGGCTCCTGTAGTGATACATGGGGGAACTTGAATGCTGTTGAGTCCAACCTATTGAGACAACTTTCTGGAAATAAACAGCTGAGGGTTATGAAACCCGACAAGGGGGGTGAGGCGGTTATCATGAGCAAGGTGGAATATGTATCAAAAATTACCTATCATGTCAATAATAGTGATATGTATGAACAGACTTCCATCAATATTAATTTGGCATACAAACGTATAGATTTTTATCTCCAAAATATGTTGGATGAGGGGGAAATTACATTGGATATTTTTGATTACTTTCAGGTCAAGTACCCAGTGGTACCGTGTATCTTTGGTATTCCAAAAATGCACAAGAACACCACTGATCCACCAATGAGGCACATTGTTAATGCAAGAAAATCTAAAACCCACCCCCTGGGCAAGTATGTGGACACTATTGTAAAGGACTGTTTGGGGTCCTTTGACCACATTTGCAAAGACTCCTGGGATTTTCTCATGAAAATGAAGAATGTTGAATTTAATGAACATTGTGTTTTTGTAACAATTGATGTGGTTGAACTGTTCAATACTATCCCACATGATGTGGGATTAGAATGGTTTCATGACTTCTTGTGTGAGTGCACTAGTTTGGATAATAACACTGTTAATGTTCTTGTTCTGTGCATGGAAATGGTACTAAAATACAACTTTGTCTATCTGGAAGGTCAGTATTATAGACAAATAAAAGGGGTAGCAATGGGGCTTCTTGTCCCCCCATTTTTGCAAACATTGTATTGTTACAATGGGAGAGATATATCCTATTCCCACACTTTGAGAGAACACCTTGGAACTTGTAGCTCTGATTTATGGATGATATTGTTATTGTGTGGGATAGAGAAGTGAGTGAAAGTGAGGGGTTCATGAAGTTTATAAATGCATCTACCCCTTTTTTGAGCTTTACACATCAATACAACCCCTTTAATATGAATTACTTAGATGTTACTATGTCCAAGGATATATACAGAACAAGAGATGGGTTAGCACCATATATCAAAAACCAACCTACAGCAATAGTATACTACATTTTGAAAGTAACCACCCTCCTCATCAAAAATTTGGTATTATCAAGGGGCACTACATCCATTTAGCCTGTATGGTTTCATGTTGGGAAACCTTTAATAAGGAATGTGAGAAAACTGGATATATGTTTTCCAGCAGAGGATACCCTGCTGAGATGGTCTCGCAGGTATGAAGGGATATAAAAGTTAAAAGGTAAATGGGAAGATTATTCCCCTTATTTGTTCTCATGAAGTTTCAGAGAGCATTTTTTTCAAGAGAGGTGGTACCAACTGTAGGTTGGATTTACAAGGAGCCTTTATTACACAAAATTGCAATGAGGCTGCCCACATTAGAAACATAATTTAAAAAACATTGGTACATTTTTTCCCATTTCAAGGAAATGAGCATGGTGGCTAACAAAAAAACCCAAATCATCTTTAGGAGAGGAAAAACCTTGAAGAACCATTTGGAGCAGGGCACTTTTGACCATGGGTTGGAGTATACAAATAAAAAATGGGTAACCTATAGGTGTGGCAATTGTGCCCAATGCAAAATGATCTTTGAAGGAGATTGTGTTACAGTGAATCATTGTAATATTTTTTCAAGGACTCACAGCAATTGTAACTCGGTGGGGGTTATATATGTTGCCAGATGCTCAAAATGTGAGTGCGTCTATGTGTGGAAAACTAAAAGAAAGTTCAAGGAGCGTATGTACGAGCATGGGTTGGACATCAGGAAGGGGGATATAAGAAACGAATTGGCAAAGCATATTAGTGCGCATAAGGACCACAGTTTCAGCTTCTTTGTTTTGCAATGTTTACAAAGAGACCTCGAGGGGACCCTGGGAAGATTTGTTAGAAACCAAGGAGCTGAGGTGGCAACTAAGGCTCAATGTTACTACCCTTCCAGGTTTGAATAAAAGTACCTCCATAGCTAGTATTTTAAAGTTGAAATCACATGTGGTATGATCCCACACACACTCACACACACACACACACACACACACACACACACACACACACACACACACACACACACACACACACACACACACTCTCTCTCTCTCTCTCTATATATATATATATATATATATTTTTTTTTTTTTTTTTTTTTAGGCCATCAACCTGTTTTAATATGTATATTTGTTGTCTGCCTATTTTTATGAATTTCACGTATTTCAATTAGTCTTCATATTAACTTATTAATTTATATTATTATATCAAATGTTAAAACACATTGAGAGGTTTTAGTGTTTTCTAGGTCATATTTTACATTACCTTTTTAACAGTCTAAGTATGGGTTAATATATTTGTTATTTTCATTGGTTAGGGCATGAAGGGTGGGGTATTTAAGAGTGCTGGATGTGTTTAGTGTTGTGATTCTGATGAAGTACTTATACGAAAGCACTTGATCTATGTCATTGTGGACAAATAAATTCTTTGGATATTTACTCCAGTGTTGCTGTCTTTTGCTTCTGGACTCATTCTGTTCCTGTGTGGTTTGTGCCTTCAACATGCTTCTGTGTTTGGTTCTACTGTTTATAATAAGCAAAATTCCCAAATGTCAATGTTTGTATTGTCAACACACTTGAGTTGACAAAACAAAGGGTCAACGGGTGTGCAAGATTGACAACCCCTGGGGTGGGAGACTATGCCCTTCCCTGGGGAGTGTACAATATGGGTCTACTGTGTATGACCAAACTACCCTAATGTCGAACGTAAACCACCAACAAAGTAAGTTTGGTCATACACAATAATGAAAAAAATGAAAACAATAATATCGAGAGAGGAAAACTATTTTATCACCCAATATTAAAACTAAAGCCCCCCTGTAACACTACCCTCAAATTTGTCTGAATAGTGGCAGTGTTACAGGAAGGGTTTAATGACATTATGGTATAGGGTTAGGGCTGGGGAAGAGGCAGTGCTAGGGTTAGGGTTATCACACATTACTAAAGAGGGCAGGGGGGCTCCGCCTCCCTGTACCACCTTAGAAATGGGTGCTAACTCTAAACCTAATACTGTCCCTACCAACAACCCTAATCCTACACTTTAACTTCATTAAAACCTTTCCACAACACTGCCACTAAACAAGACAGACTCAGACACACAAACATTCACAAACACCCATAAACAACACTACCCCTGGGATTCAACAAACTCCATGCAGGAATAGTGCTATTACTGCACGGAGTGGTTTGTGTCTGTGTAGCCACAGCAGAGTGCCATGCATATTCATGAAGGCAAGCTGCTGTTAAGGCTAAATTGACATGAACTATGAACAAGTGCAGGGGGGGTGTTTAAGTAGTGCACGGACTATGAACATGCCCCCTGCACTTAGAAAGTGCCATACAGCACTTTTCATATGCATTTCAATGTCCACGGACACTGAAAGCAAAACCAAAGGTTCCTTCAATGTCTGCAGACACTGAAATAAGTAGTAGATCATGAAATAAATGCAGGGGGTGTGTGACATGTCTGTCACACACCCCCTGCATTGTAAAAGCGCTGTACAGCACTTTGCAAGTGCTGTCAGTGTCCATGCACACTGACAGCTAATAAAATAGCTCATGTCAGTGTCCATAGACACTGAAACAGCCAGCAGATGAATAAGGAAATGCAGGGGGGTGTGACAGGTTCTGTCACACACCCCCTGCATTGTTAAAGTGCCATACGGCCATAGCCGTTAACTGTACAGGTGTCTGCAGAATGCCCAGATGCCCACCTCACATATGTTTCACCCTCCTAGAGCAATAAAGCAGTACAAAGCCATAAGTAATGGGGGAATAAATCCACAAAAATAGGGAAACGCCCTAAATAGTGCACTGACAAACCTGAAAGCTTATAGAATAAAAGGTTTGCAGTAGCACGGACTTCCTGCAGAGTATGAAGATTGAAACAGAAATGTCTGACATGTGAAAGCACTGTATGGCCATAGCCATTAACTGTACAGGTGTCTGCAGAATGCCCAGATGCCTGCATCACATACATCTCACCCTCCTAGAACAATAAAGCAGTAGAAAGCCATAAATAATGAGGGGGCAAAAACCACAAAAATAGGGACATGTTAAATATTGTACTGACAAACCTGAAAGCAGACAGAATAAAAAGTTTGCAATAGCAAGGACTTCCTGCAGGGTATGAAGACTGAAACAGAAATTTCTGCCATCTGAAAGTGCTGTATGACCATAGCTGTCAACTCAACACGTTTATGCAGAATGCCCAAATGCCTGCCTCACGTACCTGTCAACCTCCTAGAGCAAGAAAGCTGTGAAAGGCCAGAAATATTATAATAATTTTTTTCCATACTAAGTAATGTTTAAGCGTAGCTGAGCAGGTGTGTACATTATGGCCCTCTGCTTAGCATTGCTTAAACACCCCAGAGGAGATAAATAATATATACTGCTAAAATTCCCAAACCATGATAGTGTAGTAGTTAGAGTCCTGGCTTTACATGCAGGTGTTCATGGTTAGAGTATCAATAAAGATTATTTATTTTACATGGGAAATCAGTGTTAAAATTATTATTTTTATCTTAAAGCATGTAGTAATTGATTTTTGTCAACCAGGGTAGTGTAGCTGGTGTAAAATGGAAGTGTGAGTGCATATAACATGTGAAACCATCCATGTATACACAAGTGTCCCATACAGTATAGTCACACCCCTTGCTAATGTAATGAAAACACAGAGAGGGATGTCATGTAAAGTAAATCATATACACTTATTAAATGAAGTCATTATTCGATAATTTTTTAAAAATGAAACGTAATCAATGGTTAGCAATGCTAAGTAGTAGGTAAGCTCAGCTAAGCGGATTTGCACACTGTTAAGCAGTGCTCAGCAATTTCCCCTTAAAGCACTGTTCAACTCAGCTTAGCCAATTTGCACACTGCTTAGCAGAGCCTAATGTGTTCAAAATGGTCCAATGATGGCAAAGGGTGGGAATATCACCTTATTTAAATGGAACAGGCAGGAATACAGCCAGAATCTGTTATAGTTCATCTGTGCAGGTACTATAGCTGGTGTAAGTAAAGGAGTGTGATTTTGGGCGCAGTGCTGGAGCATTCAGGAATGCAGGGTCATGGCTGGACTCCTTGTAGAAAACCATCAGGAGAGACTTCTGCTGGGCCAGTACCAGGGCTCACAATACAAAGCGGAGGCCTGGGACTATCTCACACATGATCTCACCAGTGCTATTAGCACCCCCGGACTGGGGAACAGGTACGCCACCACTATGCTGACCTAAAGTCGAGGAAGGGGGCACTCTTGGCCCAGTGGATCCAAGATGCATGGGCACGGAATGCTCCAGCAGTAAGTAAGTATCACTATCAAGTAGTTTGTAGCAAATACTAGCCTGAGAATGTGATAGACAGGTATGCATAATGTTTGTTTTTCTTCCGCACAGCAACAGCAGAGAGGGTTAGTAATGCGAAAGCCCATGCTGACAGACTGCTAAGGCTGCACCGACAGGCTGGTGAGTACAAATCTATTTTGCAGTATATTGTTCAAATAGCTAAGAAGGAGCAAATTGCTTACTGCTAGTAGGTATACTGTTACTGTGTGAACCGAATAAATAAAAAAAAATGACTGACTAATATTGACATGTAATAAAGATCCCTACAAAAAGCTGTTATGTTTATTTTGGTATGTTATTGTAGACATATAGAATGTATACAGGTTCTTCACAGCAAATATGGCTGTGATAGTATACATTAACTGAGGTTATTCTGTGAACCAGGTGTTAAGAAAAACTGTAGATGGTGGAGCTTTAAAACAAGATATAAATGACATGTGAAATATATACTGCACTAAGCTCTGAACCCTGAATAGTAAGGTGTGAAGTTCCAAAGTGTGTTCCATCCAGCATTCCTTGTGTTAACCTTTGCTTTCCAGATTGCAGTAATCCAAAGGACTAATACACAGTTCAGTAACTATCTGCCATGCATGTATCACAGGATTACAAATTCAGACTGTTTAACCAAGAGACTATTAGACAGAAACCAGTGAAACAAAAAACAGCAGTTCCCCAGTAGCTCAGTGTGATGAGAAATAGCTTAGTTGTTAATTTTGCACACCCAGACACAGTTCAAATCCAGGGAGTGGTAGTAAGATGTGTGCATATTTACACACAATGAATCAGGAATAAATGTAAAAACAGTCAAGTAGTGTTAGCAGATATTTTTTCCACAGGTTTTACAGGTAAGGAAATTTTGGTAGTAGCTGTATGAAGGGTATACTAATAAACTGTGTACAACTGTTCAACTGTCCCGCCACATGCTTGCAAATGACAGGAGGATAGGTACATACAACATGCATTCTTCCCAATACATATCTCTCAAGATTCACACTGTCATGGCTAGCGGTCACTGCTGCTAATAACCCTGGACACAGATAGGAAACCAGTTGAAGGATGCCAGTAGCACACTCACTTAACAGCAGTTCAGGGTACCCCTCCTGTGCCAGATATGTAACCCTGATATTTCCGAGTCCCCTCTAGTCATGTACCCAGAGTTGTCACAGTTTGCCCCATACCATTCCAGGCTGATAGTTTAATAGGTATGTTTGTGCTACAGAAGCTATGGGCCATAGGTAGATGTAAAGTGAAGGTAGACCCATAAAGTATTGAGCAGTATTGCTGTGGAAAACAGAAACATAAACAGTTGTTAATGGACTTTTTGTCTCTCCCCCTACCCCTCATCTGGATCAATACTATAATTCATATTCTATGGGTATGTTTTTTCTCTAAACCTAATGCTGGGACTTGTGTTCTGTTATTGTTTATATATATATATATTAATATATAGATATATAGACAGATAACCAATCCCTTACTGCAACACATCTGCAAAAAGCCAGACAAACTGGGGGAATAAAGGGCAAACAATTGTGACATCTTTGAAGTATGGCTGTCATAAGCATAGAAGTCCACTAGAGTGGCATGGTGTGCTTTAACATACAATGCCAGAGAGATTCCAGGTCTGAAATACTAATGAATGTCATTATTTACTGGTGTCAATAATCACATCATCCCAGTGATTTATCATAAACCCACAATTGTTGTGGCCAAAAGACAAAACATATGATCCAAGCATCAGGACAGTGTCTAGACATCTAGACAGTGGTGAGGTATGACCACAATCATGTAACAGAATGGAAAAACCTGTGACAGCTGCCAACCGTGTCACCCAGCACCTTCTTAACCAGACTAGGACCAACATGGCACTAACCCAAATCAGCTCTGGGCAATTACCCATGTACATCCAAATATATCATGCACTACAGGGATGGAACTGTAGGAAAAAGCAGAAAGTGGTACATGAATGTGCACCCACAATCATTTGCACCACAGTCACCGTAACATACCAATACCCCAAATGACCTCTAGAGTAGAACGACTGTTTGAACGAACATATCCTGATTCCCAGTCACACACTACACTGACATATACTGGCCCAACTCATAGTGTACTGGGAATCCTGAGATGTTTCAGGATATTTCTGTCTGCCCCTATAAATATACACACCTGATAGACCACCAGCAGTCATAGCAGCATGCACAGTCAGATAGAAAAAGGATCTTCTGTGACACTCACATCTGCTACTCTCCCTACTCAGCCAAACAAACACCTACACACAACACTGCTACACAATCTTGGCAGTTGCTTCACAATGGCTAGACATACATAACTGTCATATGTACAGATTTCCACAGAATGTCCAGGGTGTGAGACCATATTCATGGCCACTGCCGCATACCACTTCCAGAAGTCTGCTAAGTCAATGGGATGATACCTTGAGTGCAGTCACTAAATAATGATATCACATACCTCTGACCCTCTTACTGCAAAACATCTGGACAAAGCATGACATACTTGTGGGACAGGGGGCCAGAAAAAGGGACATATTTCACATAATGGTGTTACAAACTGAAACAGTTGCCAGTGTGACAGGCTTTGTTGTAATATAAGATCCCTGAAGGATATGATGTCTAAAACACCAACGGATCTCAACAGTTACTGACTACAATACTCACATTATCCTACTGCTTCCACAAAAACAGACGTTGTCTGAGGAACAGACCAAACATAACAGGCAAACCTCTGGGCAGACTGTGAGCATCAGGACAATTGAGAGGTAAGTCAGAGGCATAGCACTGTCAGACATCAACTCACGCAAAAAATGCATGTCCAGATGACCCTGTTAAACTAGCAATCATGTATGCATATAACAACACTACTGACTTATAATCTGTACCCTATTCTGGAGCTTTGTTCCCCATGTTGTTGGGCTGCCTACACATGTCTTCTCCTGAGAGGTATTCCCACCTACTGTCTGTGAAGCTGTATTCCCCACACCTCCATAATGTCCTCTACACAAGCAAGGAAAAGGGGCAAGGCACACATGAAGGTCATAATTATAGCACTGTATTGTTATGGCATTGGCAAATGGAAAGACAACACAGCTGGTTTGGATCCAAGTAGCAAGTGGGAGACACAGATTGGTGCACAGGCCATCACCTGCTCATGAGCAGTACATACAAAAGACAAACTGCTGCCTATGCAACACAGGTCACAACCAATCTACACAAAGACAGACTGCGACTACACAAACCTAAACATTTGCATCATTGTGAGGAAACCCTTGAGCACTATAACAGGTATGTCAATCATGTAAGCTTGTAATGGAATGTAGAAGGGGGGATGCAATGATGTCAAATGGGACATTAAACACTAGGCCACAACAAGACCTGCTAGACTCACATGCTGCTGTCCAGTACCTATGGCCATTTCCGCTTGCCCTGCCTGCATTGACATAGAGCACATCTCTGGACCCTTAATCACACCAGCAAAGGTCAGCTCATGTATGACTACTAATGGAGTCTCTGTTGTCCAATACTGAGTATGTCACTGGAAGGCCAGCTACCTGGGATGCTGTAATTATCCATATGTCACCTGTGAATGCTACTCTGATACATATGCTTGTCTTACAAATGTAAGAGATGCACATAAAGTATGTACATACTTCATGATAGGTGCAGATGTGTGCTTTGAACTGTATGTGATATACTGAGCCCATACCTGACAACTGTCCAGAGTTTTGCAGACTGACCACATGTCTGCCTCATATATGTGGTCAATGCCTCAGACAGTTGTGTATTGTCTGGCACATCACTGGCAACCCATTCAAAACTGAAATCATAACAAATTAGCATACATGTCATTGTCAGATGTCATATCCTGCAGAGTACACCTGTGAATGTGACACCGTGTTTGCTGGCAACTAAAAGTGTTTCAGCTAGATTCATAAAGTGACACTACTTATTGGCCTTTGCCCACCACTGATGTGTGCCTTTGTGCAGATGTCTTGCTCTAACAGGAGCTAGGTGTCTCATCATGAAACCTATGTCAATGCAAGCGTACCTTGTCCTGTAGGATCCTGATATTTGTGCAGTCACTGATACCTGCTTTCTAGCTGTGGAGAGCACACCAACCTTGCCAGGTCACTCATTTAGATGCCAAATGGAGGTCCACAAAGCCACAGGAGGTGAAGTTTTGAACATTAGCATACACATACACACCTCCAGGCTGGCCAAATGGTATGATGTATGAGTGACATCCCGAGCGCAGTTAACAGTTGACAAAACACCTACTCAAATCATAGCTAGCTACAGGCCTCCAACCATGACTATGGACATCCACCACACTTATTGGGACCTGCTGGACTCTGTCAGGATTCAGTCGTCTACCCTGCTCCTGGGTGACTTCAAATACCAAACCATAGTGTGCATGACCTATGCCACCTGAACATGAATACACAGAGATTCCTCAGCTTTGTCAATGGCAATGCAGTGGATCAGCTAGTCAACACTCCTACGGCAGGTGGAAATCTCATGTACCTGGTCCTAACCAACATGAGTAGCCACTGTAGCACTCCTACAGTCCCATCCTCCTTGGTAATATCTGACCACATAGCCATCACTGTTCAGGTCACCATCTCCCCTGCTGCCCCCCCTTTACAGTGTCAAACAGAATGAACTGTACAGAAATGACTATAAATCCCCTCAGAGCAGGTAGAAGTAGTTGTACAGCCAACGTCCCATTTGTTAGAACTAGCAGCAGTGTCTAGGCCCAAACCACAATACTATGTGGGTACCTACATAGCTGTATGGACACAACAGTACCTGACAGGACAACATCATCTCCCACAAGGTAAGGTAAATGCCTATGGTGGACAGCAGCAATACACAAATACCATAATAGGTGGAAACAATTGCTGAATGGGCCAAGAAGAAACAGGTGCCTCACTGGAAACAATGTCACCTTGGTCTGCACAAGCAAATAAGGGTACAGGTGATGTACTCTAAGACTGTCTTTGAGTACAAATTGGACACATCCACCAAGGCAAATCACTAGGCCTTCCACACATGTGTCTGCAATTCCAGAGGCAACACACAAATCTGCTCTGTAGTGGTGGTTAATAACATCACATGCACATATGGCATAGATATAGGCAACAGGCTGCAGACAGGTGAAGTGTAACACCACCCCCGTCCCCCCAGTGGTACACATGTGCATGCACAGCACCTGCCTCCCTCCCATCATCATCAGGAAGCAGGTCCGTAATGCCCTCTGAAAGGCAACACATAGAGGTCTCCATAGGCATGATACCATCCCTGGCCGTATCCCACATGAACACAGGCATAGACTCTCAGATCCATTCTGTACTGTAGTCAATCACAGTCTGAGCACCGGTGTCATCCCATCTGCACAGAGGACAGGCACTGTCATCCCTATACACAAAGGCAGAGCAATCCACTAACCCAGCCAATATTATGCACATCAGCCTAACTAGCCTGCTCTGCAAGAGTATGGAAGGCAATATCAGGGACATTGTGAACAGGG